>NC_133650.1:175749633-175902096 GCF_009905375.1 Apium graveolens
GGAAACTTGGATTAAACTATGATAAGGATGACACATTACATGCCTCTAGTTTAATCTTTAATATTTGGTTAAAGGGATTATATTAAATTGTACATTATTCACGGAAGGTTTAATCGATCACTGATTTAATTATTATTACTTGGGTAGCAATGATGTATTATTAGATTTCACTCATTTTTTATAATTTAAATATGAGATATTTAAATTATTGCCAACGTAATAATAACCTATAGGGTCGCACAAATAAAGCATTGAAGAATATTTAATTCAAATTCGGATTTGAATTAAAAAAGGAAATTTGAATTATTTATTATTAATTAAGTTGGACTTAATTTATGGGATAAATGAATTTCAAATTTTTATATTATTAAATCCAAAATTCAGTTATTTAATAATTGAGTTAAACTTAATTATTAAATTAATAGAATTTCAGATTTTAATAAACTCTAACTTTGATTAGGGTTAGGACTGTTTTTGGCCTCTCTATATAAACATCCTTAAGGCTAAAATTAGGGTTACGTTTGTATTAGATAAAAACATAAAACCCTAGCAGCTAACGGTGAGAGAGTGAGAGAGGAGAAAACAGGTCCATTCTTGGTGCTAGCTCCTATGTACCAGCTTTCGTGTGGATACCTGTACGGCTTAGATCATTAAGGCGGGATACGTGGTGTTCGTTTAAAGCTAGGATCTCCTTTTGACAACAATAATCATAAAGCTTCTTAAGGTAAAAAATCTTATCTACGAATTAAATATCTGTTTTTCACATGGATCCTGCGGTAGGTTTCGTAAATTCTAATTTTTCACATTTTTAATTACTGTTTCCATTGCGTTTATGTGATCGAAACCCAACACCAGTATATCTGGAGCTCATTTTTCCCTTCTTCCCGAATCTGGATAAGTGCCTTTCCATGGAGATATCTTTATTAACTCTTTTTCTCTGAGTTCAAATATCATATCCTTTCGATTCTGATCTGCATATTTATTTTGTCGATCTTGAGCCGCTATCAGCCTTTTGCGAATAACTTCCACTTTCTCTTTCATTTATTGAACTAGTTTTGGGCCCAACAGCTTGCGATCACCAACTTCATCACAATACATAAGAGATCTATATTTCCTTCCATACAACGCTTCATAAGGCGGCATGCATATACTTGCGTGATAAATGTTAATGTAAGAAAATTCAATCAGTGGCAAATGATCGTCCCAATTTCTTTTGAAATCCAACACACAGGTTCTCAACATATCCTCGATCGTTTGAATAGTCCTTTCGCTTTGTCTGTCGGTCTGTGGATGATATGCGGTGCTCAATTTCAACTTTATTCCCAAATGATCATGAAATTGTCACCAAAATCTCGAGTTAAATCTCGGATCTCTATCAGACACGATAGAAACTGGTACTCCATGACGCATTAAAATTTCGTCCAGATATAACCTAACCAACTTTTCTAATGAGAATCTTTTGTTGATTGACAAGAAATGCGTTGACTTTATCAGCCGATCGATAATTAGCCAAATCATATCATGATTAGCGTTAGTCTTTGGTAATCCTACCACAAAATCTATCGCGATATGTTCCTATTTCCATTCTGGTATGTCCAGTGGTTGAAGCAATCCACTTGGTCATTGATGTTCCACTTTCACTCTTTGACACGTGTAGCATTTTCTTATCAACTCTGTGATTTCCTTTTTCATATTCGGTCACCAATAATTCTCTTTTAAATCCTTGTACATTTTTATACTTCCTGGATGAATAAAAAATCTTAAATTATGTGCTTCATGAAGGATTTCATTCTTTAATTCCGCAACATTAGGAATCCAGATACGTAAACAAACCTGATATATCCCTTTATCATCCTTTTGAGTTCTAACCTCTTCTCCTATCATTTTATCCTTCTCGTGCTATATCACTTGTTCCTGACAACGTCGAATTATTTCCAAAATCTCTGGCTGAAACGCCATCGCGTATATCACTTCACTTGCCATTTTCAGAATTTGTACCTCTATTTTTAAATTCTCGAATTCCTTGATCAATTCTTCGGACGCAGTTTACTGACTCAATCTTTCCTTGCGGCTTAGCACATCCGCTACCACATTCGCCTTCCCAAGATGATAACTTATTGTACATTTATAATCTTTGATTAATTCCAACCATCTTCTTTGTCTCATGTTCAGCTCTTTCTGCGTAAAGATACTTAAAGCTTTTGTGATCCATATAAATTTCACATTTCTCTCCATACAAATAGTGTCTGCAAATCTTAAGAGCTAACACAATTGCTGCCAACTCCAAATCATGTGTAGGATACTTTTGCTCGTGTGGCTTCAATTGCCTTGACGCATACACTATGACCTTTTCGTGGTGCATCAAAACACAACCTAATCTTTTATATGAGGCATTTCTATATATCACAAACTCGCCTTTCTCATCAGGCAGAATCAATACTGGTGGAGAAACTAACCTTCTTTTTAGCTCTTGAAAGCTTTTTTCACAGTTATCTGTCTAAACAAACTTTTCATTTTTCCTTGTCAACTTTGTCAGGGGAACTGCAATTTTAAAGAAATCTTGAATGAATCGTCGATAATATCCAGCTAATCCTAAAAAGCTTCTCACTTTCGTTGGGGTCTTTGGTCTTTCCTAATTTATAACAGCCTCAATCTTTGCAGGATCCACTTTAATTCCTTCACTATTGACTACCTGTTCAAGAAATTGAACTTTCTTTAACCAAAACTCACATTTAGAAAATTTCGCATACAATTTATCTTTCCTCAGAATTTCCAAAATAATCCTCAAATGTTCCATATGCTCCACTTTTGATTTTGAGTAAATCAAGATATCGTCGATAAACACTATCATGAACTTGTTTCTTGAATACTCGATTCATAAGATCCATTAAAGCAGATGGCGCATTTGTCAATCTAAACGCCATTACCAAGAATTCATAATGTCCATATCTCATTCGAAATGCCTTCTTGGGTATATCTTCTGCCTTAATCTTTAATTGATGATATACCGATCTTAAATGGATCTTTGTGAAACAAGTAGCTCCCATTAGCTGATCAAACAAGTCATCGATTCGCGGGAGAGGGTACTTATTCTTGATAGTCAACTTATTCAATTCGTGATAATCAATGCACAATCTCATGCTTCCATCTTTCTTATTTATGAACAACACTGGTGCACCTCACGGGGAAGCACTCGGTTGAATAACTCCTTTATCCAACAGTTCTTGCAATTGTGTCGCTAGTTCCTTCATTTCAATGGGCATCATTCGATAAGGGGCTTTCAAAACTGGTTCCGTTCCAGGAGCCAAATCAATCATGAATTTGATCTCTCGATCCGGAGGTAGTCCAGGTAATTTATCAAAAAATACATCGAGAAACTCTTTAACCAAAAGAATGTCCTCAAATTTTAAGGATTTCTTCTGTACATCCTTCACATAAGCCAAATAAGCTTCGCATCCTTGTCGTAACAATCTTCTTGTCTGAATTGTCGTTAAAAACTTCCTACCTTGCTTCTTTCCTGTGAATATCACTTTGGCTCCATCCTTGGTTCTCAATTTCACTTTCTTATTTCTACACTCGATTTGCGCATCATGGTTTGCAAACCAATCCATTCCGAGAATAACATTGAATTCTCCTAACTTAAGCAGAATTAAGTCAGCAGAAAAGTGCCGACCTTCTATAATAATATCGCAATTGGGAAAAATTCTATCGGCGGTAACTCTTTCCTGATTTTCTACTTCTATAATCAACTTAGATTCTAAATGGTACACAACACACTTTAGTCTATCAACAACACTGTCATAAATAAATGATCTAGTAGCTCCGAAATCCATTAATACTTTGACTTCTACTGAATTTTATAGCAAGCGTACCTGCTATTACATCTGCATCCTGCACTGCATCTTTTATTGGCATATTAAATGTCCGCGCCCTTGGATGGACTGTTAGTCTTGGTGGAGGCGGTGGTCCAGCAATCCTTATAACATTTTCCTTCTGAACAGGTTCCTTGCAATTTCTTCCTAAACGGCCAACTTTCCCACACTTAAAACAAGCCATCTCTGGCTTTCCCGAACCAATCCTGCACTCAGATGAATAATGTCCTTTCTGGTTACATTTGCAACACGTCACGTTGAGCTTATTACATCTTCCAGGGTGCCTCTTTCCGTAAGTCTTGCATTCCTAAATTTAGGGTCTATTATCCTTTGCTAGCTGACCAGCTTTCTAAAAATGATTCTTTTGATTCCCATTTCCAGGCTTAAAGTTCTGGAATTTCTGATTCTGACTTCCCACATTCCTTCCAAACTTCCCTCTAAACTTGGAACTTCCCTGATCTTGTTGTTAATCCTTAAACTTTCTTTTCTTTCCTTCACTTTCCCATTTTGTTGCTTCTCTTTCTCTTTCTATGGTCCTGGTTTTTGGTACTAAAACAGTGTAAGTCCTTATTTCAAGAAGTGCCACTTGACTACGAATCCATGGCTTAAGTCATTGTTGAAACCTTTTATTTTTCTTCATTTCTGTATTTACATACTCGGGCACAAACCTTTTTAACTCTGAAAACTTCACTTCGTACTCTGCTATCGTCATATTTTCTTGTTTAAATCCTGAGATCTCATCTCTAACTGATCTTGCATGTACCTTGGTAAGTACTTCTCCAAGAATAGCTACGTAAACTTCTGCCAAGAAATGGCTTCTCCCTCTAGCAATGCCTTAGTAGATTCCCACCAGTAACTAGCCTCATCCTTAAGATAGTAACTTACATATTGCACTTTCTTATCGTCCTTAACTTCCGCTAACTTAAAGGCTTTTTCCATCTCTCTCAACCAGGACTGAGCTTTAATCGGATCTGGAAATCCTACAAACTCTAGGGGATGAACGAATTGAAAATGTTTATAGTTCCCGACTCTAGGGTATGAGGGTTGTTACAAAAGTTGGAAGAGTCGGTTCATCACAGGGGTGTCTTGGTTTTGAGTTTGAGTTTCTTCTTCTTGGCGATTTGGTGAAGTGGCCATTTTACAAATCTGATGAGCAATTATTTAGCAATACGATAGCATGGCATACATAACAGTAAAGATTCTTTTAGGAATAGTTTTGGGGGTTTTAAGTTTTACCCAGTTGCTCATGCAATCTTATTACTACATAAGTCACTCATCGGCGAGGGTTCTCACATGACATAAGGTATATTATCACAAAGATGTTTGAATATGGTCACTTGGAAAACAGGATATGCAAAACAGTTTATGAAACTTAAAATTTCGCAATTTAGAAACAAGATGCATAGATAGATAGTTTATGAAATTTATTGGTTTCTTCCAAGATAACCAAAGTACACAAATAGTTCGAGTACAATAAATTCTGGGAATAAGGTACAATAACATAGCAGGGTTAAACAGAGGAAAAACTGGAAAATATTCCCCTATCTACCCTTAACTTCTTCCTAACCACTACCATCACAACCAACACTACAACAAATCATAATACAACATAAAAGGGATCCCAGAATCTGACCAAGTATCCCAAAGCCTACCAGCGTTGAAAAGAAACAACAATAACAACTATTACTGGCTCTACCAGATGTCCCATATGAACTCATACCCAAACTACACATGGCGATCCAGGATGTCCCTCAACACAGACAGCATCCAACGCACAAACTTATGAACTTTGCGGGTCTCGGCCTCGGCATCACGGCAAGAAGGTCCCTCATCCAACTGTCTACGGGCAACCTGCTCCACCATCTCAATACAAACATGCCACTCGGGCTTTGGCACCAACATCTGCAATCTAGACTCTCGGGCAAACCTGTCTACCAAGGATCTCAACTGAGGGATGCGAGTCAATACAAAGTCACGGTCCCGGGCAAAATCATCACTAATATGAGAAGGTAAAGGAACAACAAGCACTCTTTCGGGAGCTGGTGACTCAGGCATAGGAACTGGGGAATTTGCCCTAACCTCTGGGGAATCGAGTATTGGTATTAGGGGAGAAACAGGCATAGCGCAGCACTGTCCTCGGACGGATCCTCCTCATGGACTGAACTAATGTGCTGGGGCTATACATGTTATCCCGGTAACAAACTATCCTCATATGTTACGACCGGCATTTTATGTAATATTATTTGTGAATTTGGTATAATATTAAGTCAAATGAAAATATATTCAATGATTGTACGTTTGTGTGAGTGAAAATTTCTGCATTATAAATTTGCTTTGGGTAGTATATGATTTTTCAAAGCAAGAGTTTATTTAATTTCTTTATTTTTGATTTATAAGGAATATTCTAAGCTTTGGAAAAATCTTCTTTTAAAAGGCATTTTGATCACAAATTTTGAAAATGATTTTATAAAGTCTCTAAAAATACAAGTTATTTTATGGTATAAATTTTATAATTTTTGAACTTGTATTTTATTTTATAAAAATAAATCTTTACAAATTTTATTTGTTATAATTCTCAAATTACATGAATAACCTTGCATGCAAACTCTCTTTCTATTCTCTCAAAGGGTAAATAAGACTTTTTCAACCCCACTAACTCATTTGATTATTACCAAATTACTACCTTAGCCTTGCATGCAAAATGGCCTAACTTTAGCCAAGGGACATTTTTGTAAGTTCTCACTTCCACTCATTACTTGTCAACCAAATAGCATAAAACAAACAAATCAAAGTGGAGAGAAGTCATTCATCATTTCACACTCCAACACACCACAAAAATTTCTCTCTTCCCCTCCCTCCCTTTTGCTCTCGGCCGAACCCCATTTCCCCCACTCCCTTCCATTTTTCATTCCATTTCTCATCTTCCCTAGTGTAATTCTTTCACCTACATTTATTTTATATACTTCCCAAGAGTTTTGTGATTTGGAAGATGAAGTTTCATGGTTGCATGTGTAGTTTTGTGTGATCTCCAAAGAGAAACTCTTGATTCTTGTGAATTCAAGAGCTCTCTATGAGATATATTATGTATATGTGCTAACTAAGTGTTTTATGGAGATATCATGCTTTAAAATCCTTTGCATGCTACTGAAATCTCATTATAAATTTATGTTTAGCCATGCATGCTAGTTTTAAGACATTAAAATGATGATCAACCATGTTTTGCATGCTATTCTTTTCGAAATCATGTTGTTATCTATAAAATTCGAAATAGATGTGCTTAAATAGATTGTTTCCATGATGAATTTCTTATTAATACTTAAAAGGAGTTATATTTCATAATTATTAAGGATAAGTATTAGGTGCAAGTCGATTTTGCAAGCATTTACAACTTTATGCCTAGCCGAAATCTTGTTATGTGCTTTCCATGAGTTGCATGTTATATATTTAGTTGCATGTTGTTGTTTTTAGGCATGGATGATCTCACCCAATGTTATTTTGAGAATAAAGGAGTTAGTTCAGTAGATTACCATGTATAAGTCTTGGTTTAAGTATTGAGTTTTTGTTAGTTGAGTTGTCAAGTCAAAACCTTGGAAAAATGAGAGTTATAGTTTCTGCAGAAAAATCAGTTTAATACCCTGAGGTTTAGAGTGAGTTTTGACCATGTCATTGATGTGCACTTTGAGGCCCAAGCTACCAGAAGTTAGTATGGGGAGTATATAATAGGTTTTAGGAGTTGGTTGAAGGTTTGCATGTCATTTGGTTAGGTGCACAAGTAGAATAACAAAATCTGTCCAGCAGGGGACAGTTTTGTTGCAACTTAGAAATAGGGAGATTTGGCCATGTCATGGGTAGGCCCTCATTAGGTCCAATTGGGCCTTAGTTAGAGGGTATGTCAGAGAAGTTTTTCCAACCATAGTTCATAGGATATGAGCTAGAACCATGTGTCACAAGTTAATTCAAGTCAGGGCATTTTCTGCCCAGAAAAACAGGGGAACCTTGGACTTTTAGCTTAGGCCCAAGAAGGCCCAAGCCAGGCCTTTGAGCCACATCAAGCTTGTGAGATGCCCTTAGGTCAGGAGAGTCTTGTGTAAAAATTTTGAAGAAAAACTTGTAGTTTAAGAGTGTCTAATGCACTCAAGAAACCTTAGTTACCATTCTGAAATTTGCACCAGTGAGCACTTTCACTTATCACATAGTTTTAGAACACTTAGAAGTGAGTATTAGGTCAACCACCATAGTTGTAAGATAGTATAAGGTCAGTAGAGAAAAAGGCACAAGTGAGGGTCAATAGGTTTTGGATAATTTAGGAAAGGCACATTGAGTTAGGAAGCCCAAATTTGAAGACTTTGTTTAGTTAGCGACCAAGTGACTTAAGTGGTGAGTGAGATCATCCAAGCCTAGTGTGGCATTATGGTGTATATGATGTTATTTGGTATTAATATACGATATGTGATTATGTGGCTACGTGTGTACATTTGAAAATATAATGGTGGATATGAATTAAGTGCGTATAGGCCTAAGTGCCATCCATGTTTAATTTCGGGTTGTAAATAGGTTAAGATGGTAAGAATATATTATAATGAGGATTATTATTATTTATGTAGGATCTCGAGACGAGGGAAAACTTGCCATAAAAGTCGAGTGAAGCTCCAGTTGTTGCTCCTACCAGTCAGACCAGACCAGTCTATCTCAAGGCAAGTGATTCAACTTGACCTTCGTATTTACTGTAAACAGTTCATATATATATCGATGCAATTATCCTGAGTCATTTTGATATATTTAAATCAAGCGTATCTTTTGTTTATCTTTGAGTTACATAGAGATGCCATGAACCCTCGAGTACGTATTGCAAGTAGTTCAAAAGTCTTTCATGATAATTTAATGCCATGATAAAATAGAGATTTGTTATAATACCTTATTGATCCTTTTGATTATCATGCTATTGATCCCTGAGAAATCTTGATATTGCACCCTGATGCTTTGATTCAACTCTTGAAATAACCTCGATAGAAACTTTATCTTGATACCTAAAAGCCAATCATTTCTTAAACTCATTCATGATTGTTTGATAACCCTATCCTTACCCTAAAAGCTTGATACCCTGTTATATCTTGAGCTGATGATCACTTTCTTTATATTTTAACACCTCTATCCTATTGGAACCAGTGATGCTTATCTTCTTGATGTTCTAATACCTATACCTTGTCTACAACCATTGCTTTAAGCCTAGTTTGGCATTACTCTTTCATATTATCCAATAGCCTTGCTCAATTTCCTTGTCAAAGTTCTTGTTTATGGAAACCTCTCAATTACCCTAATATAGTAAAGTCTAGTGGATCATGGCCCAGAGACTTAGTGTCATATTTCCAGTGTTTCAAGTTGATCTATAATCCCTTGATAAAAATGATTACAGTCGAAAGAGATTTTGTCATAAATCGGCATCAGTTTTTAAAATGATTAAAATGTGGATTTTTCAGTCCCAAAGGGGGATAAATGTTTTCTTTGAATGGTGGATCTGGACTGAGACGCGAGTCCTTTCCACACTTATATTAGGCTTAAAAGTTGCCTAGGGATTCCCAATAATGTTTTAGAACCCAGCGAGGTTCGGGATTACTTCGCGGCTGATCACCGGCTGTAATCCGTAGCGTCATAAAATGATTTTGATTATGAATGATTTTTTTAAAAATTTGTTTTGATGCAAGCAAAATGATGCCAACTCACATAAGTTTTATCTCTCGTTATCATTGATTATGTCTTTCCATTGTCATTCCTAAAGGTATATCTCGATTTATGTTTTGCATTATACTATTAGCACTTGTTGAGCTTTTGGCTCACTTCTTGCTTTACCCTTATATTACAGCTAGCAGCTATGGTTAGATTCAAGCAGACTGCCCGTAAGACCTGTGATGCTGATGCTTATGTTCGAGCTCAGGTAGAATAAGTAATAATAGTTGTGTGAGGACTCGGTATTTGTAATCAGATGTAATAGTTGGTAGTGTTGGGCTGTTCCAAACCCTAAACTGTAAGATCTTGGATTTTGGTTGTGTATTCTTCATTAAAAAGATGTAATAGCTATATTTATTTCGCTATTTAAGTTGGGGGTGTGACAGGTTTTTGGTATCAGAGCTACGGTTTAGAGTCCCTGGACAGCCCAAATAGGTTATAGGATTTGTGTGTAGGTTATAGATATTATGCGAGAGAGTAGGTTAAGTAAATTATTATTAATACTCCTCTTATTGGTTGTCAGCAAAGGGCGCATTCCTCGTCATCCTCTGGGTCGGACGACACTATTGCTTTCTCCGTGTATGCTGAGTTGAGGCACGAGTTCGACATGCTTCAGGGCAAGTACGACCGACTGATAGACCGACTGAAGAACGTGTATCCGGACAGCCGAAACTACGAAGGGAAGCCCAAGGAGCAGATGATTGTGAGACTTGAGACCTTGGTTCAGTACGTCAACACTAAGCTTGAGGAGATGCCAGCACACCGGAACCGTACCAGCCAGTATGTCATTCAGATGGTGGCGGATGAGCTCCAGAGCATTGTGAAGACGCTTCGAGAGGAAAAGACTACCAAGCCCCGTTCAGATGGAGTGGAGCCTTAGTTCTTTCCATTTACCTTTCATGTTGTTGTACTATCAGACTCTATGGAATCCCCAGTTGTTTCCGTCTTTCCTTTAAATAAGCCTGTTATTCCTAGAATCAGACTATGTCCCAATCCTATGTACTGTGACCTTTAAAAATTTCAATAATTATGTGCTATTGTTCCATTTGCCCTCAATTGTTATTTTATGTTTTTATCATCATATCTGCTTAATTTGGAAACTTGACCCCATATGTAAATGAGAATGCCATGCGATACCCTCGAATCATTTTATCATTCATATTTGTTATGACACAACTCTTATTTCAGGATCATGCCTCCCAAAAGAAGAACCCAACAACCACCTTCACCACAGACCCAAATATTCTTCGACTACTGGAAACCTTGCAACAGCAAACCAATGCTATAGCTCAACACAACTAACCCTTCAACAGCGAATTGAAAACCAAGATAACCGTGAGCCACACCAACCACCTCAACCACCAGTACCACCTAGACAAATTGTCACTTTCAAAGCTTTTCAGAATGTGAATCCACCTGTATTTCATGATACCACTGATCCAGTGATAGCAAACACCTGGATCAAGGAGATGGAAAGGGCTTTTGAGTTGGTACAGTTAGGAGACGATCAGAAGACGCCGTATGCCACTTACTTCTTGAAGGGAGAAGTCATCTATTAGTGGGAATCAGTAAAAGCTATGGAAGTCACTCAGCAGGTTTCTTGGGAGAGATTTAAAAAGTTATTTCTGGACAAGTATTACCCTAAGTACATGCAGAATCAGATGGAGCTAAAATTTCTTGAGTTGAAGCAAGGGAACATGACTGTATTGGAGTATGAGAAGAAGTTCACTGAGTTGTCAAGGTTTGTGACAAAGTATACCAGCACTGAGGAGGAAAAAGCAAAGAAATTTTAGCAAGGATTGGAGCCTTGGATCAGAGATAGGGTGGCTATGTTTGAGCTTGAAACTTATGCGGGAGTAGTACAGAAAGCTGCTCTGATTGAGAATAATGGGATGCAGTCAAGGAAAGAGAGGGATAACAAGAAGAGGAAGGTTCCATTTTATGGAGAAAAGTCTGAAGCTGGAAGTTCGCAAGATCGGAATGTAAAGAGGATTGGTTTCCAGAAGGGCGGAAATTTTCAAAGGAAGGGAAATTTGGGCAAAAGGCAAGAATCAAAAGGGAACAATCAGGCAAGCCAAGGGCAAGTTGGAGAAAACAGGTTCCAGAGGCCAGAATGCAAGCACTGTGGAAGAAGGCACCCCGGAGTATGCAATAAGCTGAGTATGACCTGTTATAGGTGCAATCAGAAGGGACATTTGGCAAACGAGTGCAAGATGCCGAAGCCAGGAGTTACGTGTTACAAGTGTGGGAAGACTGGACACATGGCTAGGGAGTGTAAGGCAACAGGACCAGTCAGAGCTCTGATGAACGTGGCAAGTACCAGTGCAAGCGTGCCAGCTGAGGTATTGGCGTTACCTCCACCACCCGCACCAACCCCGCAAGCAACAGCAAGGACATTTGATCTAAAGATGAAAGATGCTGTTCAGAATTCTGAGGTGATAGCAGGTACACTTTTACTCAATAATGTCAAAGCTAAAGTATTGATTGATTCGGGAGCAACAAGATCTTTCATATCAGAATCTTTTGTTGATAAGCTCCAATGTGATAAAACGGTTATGAGTGAGGTAGTAAATGTGGTAATTGCGAACCAAGAGAAGATTCCTGTGAATCAATTTTTGTCCAAAATGTGAGATTGATATTTCGGGATATAAGTTCTCAGCCGACTTGATACTCTTCAAGCTGGGAGAGTTTGATATAATTTTAGGAATGGATTGGTTAGGAGAGAATAGCGCTCAGATAAATTGTAAGACCAAGAGAGTGTATTTAAAGACGAAGAGTGGAGAGAAGGTAGTATTTAAGGGGCAGAGGCAAGGGCAACTATTTCTTATAATTATTCAGGCTAAGAAGTTACTTAGAAAAGGTTGTGAGTCGTTCCTAGCATATGTAGTGGATTCAGAGAGAGGCAGCCCCAGCATGGAAGATATTCCTGTAGTTAATGAGTTCCCCGATGTGTTTCCCGATGAACTACCAGGCTTACCACCAGATCGACAAATTGAGTTCGAGATCAACCTTGCTCCAGGCACGGAACCAGTTTCAAAGGCTCCGTATAGGATGGCACCAGCAGAAATGAAAGAGTTGGCGAGCCAGCTACAAGAATTATTGGATAAGGGAGTGATACGACCAAGTACGTCGCCATGGGGAGCACCTGTTCTCTTTGTGAAGAAGAAAGATTGGAGTATGCGTCTACGCATAGATTACCGGGAGTTGAATAAAGTAACGATCAAGAACCGCTACCCGCTACCAAGGATAGATGACCTTTTTGATCAGTTAAAGGGAGCAAAATGCTTTTCGAAGATTGATTTGAGATCGGGATACCATCAATTAAAGATCAAGGAAGAAGATATTCCCAAGACCGCATTTAGGACCAGATATGGGCATTATGAATTCCTAGTAATGCCGTTTGGATTGACCAACGCTCCGGCCGCATTTATGGATCTGATGAATCGAGTATTTAAGAAGTATTTGGATAAATTTGTCGTGGTAATTATTGATGACATCCTTATTTATTCTAAGTCGGAAGAAGAACATATGCAGCACCTCTGGATAGCATTGGAGATACTCCGACAAGAGAAGTTGTATGCCAAGTTTACCAAATGTGAGTTTTGGTTAAAGGAAGTTCAATTTTTGGGGCATGTTATTGGAAATGAGGGAGTTAAAGTGGATCCGGCGAAGATTGAGGCAGTTATGAGTTGGGAGAGGCCAAAGACTCCTACGGAAGTGCGAAGTTTTCTAGGATTGGCCGGATACTATAGAAGATTCGTCAAGGATTTCTCGAAGATCGCCACGCCATTGACCAAGTTAACCAGAAAGAATCAAAAGTTTGAATGGAGTGCAGAATGTGAAAATAGCTTTCAAGAGTTAAAACAGAAGTTGGTAACAGCTCCGGTGTTGGTACTTCCAGATGATCAAGGGAATTTTATAATATTCAGTGATGCTTCACATAAGGGTTTGGGTTGTGTGTTGATGCAACACAGTAAGGTAATAGCATATGCGTCAAGACAGTTGAAGCCGCACGAGTTAAAGTATCCGACGCATGACTTGGAACTAGCCGCCATAGTGTTCGCACTCAAGATTTGGAGACACTATCTCTATGGAGAGAAGTGTGAAATCTACACGGATCACAAGAGTTTAAAGTACATTTTTACTCAGAAAGAGCTCAATATGAGGCAGAGGAGATGGCTGGAATTGATCAAGGACTATGACTGTTCGATAAATTACCATCCTGGAAAGGCAAACGTAGTGGCCGATGCGCTGAGTCGGAAGGAGAGATTGAATATGATGATAACATCAAAAGAGTTATCTGAAGAAATCGGAAAATTTGAATTAGAACTTTGTGCTTATGGGAAAGTCAAAGAAGTTTGTCGTGCAATGACCTTTCAGCCAACACTAATGGAAAAGATAAAGAAGTGTCAAGAGGAAGTAATGGAAAAAGAGAAAAATCAGTTATCTGGAGAAGAGATTAATACTAAAAGGGATGAGCAAGGAATACTAAGGTTTTCATCCAGAATATGGATTCCTCATGTACCTGAATTAAAGAATAAGATCCTCCATGAAGCCCACCATTCGAAATTTTCAATCCACCCGGGAAGCACCAAGATGTATCAAGACTTAAAGAAGAACTTTTGGTGGCCAAATATGAAGCGAGACGTGGCAGAATGGGTTGTGAAGTGTTATACTTGTCAGAAAGTAAAGGCAGAACATCAACGACCAAGCGGATTAATTCAGCCCCTGAAGATTCCAGAATGGAAATGGGAAAATATCGCTATGGACTTTATAGTAGGACTACCGCGAACAAAATCCGGACATGACGCAATATGGGTTATAATTGATCGTCTTACGAAGTCGGCGCATTTCCTTCCAATAAATGAGAAGTCGTCACTGGACAAGTTGGTTCATCTGTATGTGCACGAAATCGTATTAAGGCATGGAGTACCCGTATCAATAGTTTCAGACAGAGATCCCCGATTTAACTCGAGATTCTGGAAGCAATTCCAGGAATGTCTTGGCACGAAGTTGAATATGAGCACGGCGTATCACCCGCAGACTGATGGTCAGAGCGAAAGGACGATTCAAACAATCGAAGACATGTTGCGCAGTTGTGCAATCGATTTTGCAGGAAGTTGGGACGACCACCTGCCATTGATTGAATTCTCATATAACAACAGCTATCATTCCAGTATCGGCATGCCACCATATGAAGCTTTGTACGGGCGAAAATGTAGATCACCAACAAGTTGGGATGAAGTAGGAGAAGGAAGAATTCTCGGCTCAGAATTGGTACAACAGTTGCATGACTCAGTCAAGTTAATTCAGAAAAAGTTGCTTGCTGCTCAAGATAGACAGAGGAAGTATGCGGATCCAGCGCGTAAGGATGTTCAATTCCAAATTGGCGAAGCTGTGTTGCTAAAGGTGTCACCTAGGAAAGGGTTGATGAGATATGGCAAGAAAGGAAAGTTAGCACCTAGATACATAGGTCCTTTTGAGATTTTGAGTCAAGTAGGAAAGGTGGCCTACGAGTTGGCCTTACCACCTCAGTATCGGCATGTGCATAACGTGTTCCATGTGTCGTTACTTAAGAAATATAATCCTGACACTAGCCATGTGATAGAATATGAACCCGTAGAAATTCAGGCAGACCTGTCATTTGTGGAGCAACCGGTTAAAATACTCGACTGGCAAGTAAAGAGTCTTAGAAATAAGTCAGTAAAGTTAGTAAAAGTACTTTGGAAGAACCCTAAGGTCGAAGAGTCGACTTGGGAGTTAGAGTCTGATATGCGTTCCCGGTATCCTCATCTGTTCTCTTAGATTCTGGGGACAGAATCCCTTAAGGGGGAGAGGATGTTACGACCGACATTTTATGTAATATTATTTGTGAATTTGGTATAATATTAAGTCAAATGAAAATATATTCAATGATTGTACGTTTGTGTGAGTGAAAATTTCTGCATTATAAATTTGCTTTGGGTAGTATATGATTTTTCAAAGCAAAAGTTTATTTAATTTCTTTATTTGTGATTTATAAGGAATATTCTAAGCTTTGGAAAAATCTTCTTTTAAAAGGCATTTTGATCACAAATTTTGAAAATGATTTTATAAAGTCTCTAAAAATACAAGTTATTTTATGGTATAAATTTTATAATTTTTGAACTTGTATTTTATTTTATAAAAATAAATCTTTACAAATTTTATTTGTTATAATTCTCAAATTACATGAATAACCTTGCATGCAAACTCTCTTTATATTCTCTCAAAGGGCAAATAAGACTTTTCCAACCCCACTAACTCATTTGATTATTACCAAATTACTACCTTAGCCTTGCATGCAAAATGGCCTAACTTTAGCCAAGGGACATTTTTGTAAGTTCTCACTTCCACTCATTACTTGTCAACCAAATAGCATAAAACAAACAAATCAAAGTGGAGAGAAGTCATTCATCATTTCACACTCCAACACACCACAAAAATTTCTCTCTTCCCCTCCCTCCCTTTTGCTCTCGGCCGAACCCCATTTCCCCCACTCCCTTCCATTTTTCATTCCATTTCTCATCTTCCCTAGTGTAATTCTTTCACCTACATTTATTTTATATACTTCCCAAGAGTTTTGTGATTTGGAAGATGAAGTTTCATGGTTGCATGTGTAGTTTTGTGTGATCTCCAAAGAGAAACTCTTGATTCTTGTGAATTCAAGAGCTCTCTATGAGATATATTATGTATATGTGCTAACTAAGTGTTTTATGGAGATATCATGCTTTAAAATCCTTTGCATGCTACTGAAATCTCATTATAAATTTATGTTTAGCCATGCATGCTAGTTTTAAGACATTAAAATGATGATCAACCATGTTTTGCATGCTATTCTTTTCGAAATCATGTTGTTATCTATAAAATTCGAAATAGATGTGCTTAAATAGATTGTTTCCATGATGAATTTCTTATTAATACTTAAAAGGAGTTATATTTCATAATTATTAAGGATAAGTATTAGGTGCAAGTCGATTTTGCAAGCATTTACAACTTTATGCCTAGCCGAAATCTTGTTATGTGCTTTCCATGAGTTGCATGTTATATATTTAGTTGCATGTTGTTGTTTTTAGGCATGGATGATCTCACCCAATGTTATTTTGAGAATAAAGGAGTTAGTTCAGTAGATTACCATGTATAAGTCTTGGTTTAAGTATTGAGTTTTTGTTAGTTGAGTTGTCAAGTCAAAACCTTGGAAAAATGAGAGTTATAGTTTCTGCAGAAAAATCAGTTTAATACCCTGAGGTTTAGAGTGAGTTTTGACCATGTCATTGATGTGCACTTTGAGGCCCAAGCTACCAGAAGTTATTATGGGGAGTATATAATAGGTTTTAGGAGTTGGTTGAAGGTTTGCATGTCATTTGGTTAGGTGCACAAGTAGAATAACAAAATCTGTCCAGCAGGGGACAGTTTTGTTGCAACTTAGAAATAGGGAGATTTGGCCATGTCATGGGTAGGCCCTCATTAGGCCCAATTGGGCCTTAGTTAGAGGGTATGTCAGAGAAGTTTTTCCAACCATAGTTCATAGGATATGAGCTAGAACCATGTGTCACAAGTTAATTCAAGTCAGGGCATTTTCTGCCCAGAAAAACAGGGGAACCTTGGACTTTTAGCTTAGGCCCAAGAAGGCCCAAGCCAGGCCTTTGAGCCACATCAAGCTTTTGAGATGCCCTTAGGTCAGGAGAGTCTTGTGTAAAAATTTTGAAGAAAAACTTGTAGTTTAAGAGTGTCTAATGCACTCAAGAAACCTTAGTTACCATTCTGAAATTTGCACCAGTGAGCACTTTCACTTATCACATAGTTTTAGAACACTTAGAAGTGAGTATTAGGTCAACCACCATAGTTTTAAGATAGTATAAGGTCAGTAGAGAAAAAGGCACAAGTGAGGGTCAATAGGTTTTGGATAATTTAGGAAAGGCACATTGAGTTAGGAAGCCCAAATTTGAAGACTTTGTTTAGTTAGCGACCAAGTGACTTAAGTGGTGAGTGAGATCATCCAAGCCTAGTGTGGCATTATGGTGTATATGATGTTATTTGGTATTAATATACGATATGTGATTATGTGGCTACGTGTGTACATTTGAAAATATAATGGTGGATATGAATTAAGTGCGTATAGGCCTAAGTGCCATCCATGTTTAATTTCGGGTTGTAAATAGGTTAAGATGGTAAGAATATATTATAATGAGGATTATTATTATTTATGTAGGATCTCGAGACGAGGGAAAACTTGCCATAAAAGTCGAGTGAAGCTCCAGTTGTTGCTCCTACCAGTCAGACCAGACCAGTCTATCTCAAGGCAAGTGATTCAACTTGACCTTCGTATTTACTGTAAACAGTTCATATATATATCGATGCAATTATCCTGAGTCATTTTGATATATTTAAATCAAGCGTATCTTTTGTTTATCTTTGAGTTACATAGAGATGCCATGAACCCTCGAGTACGTATTGCAAGTAGTTCAAAAGTCTTTCATGATAATTTAATGCCATGATAAAATAGAGATTTGTTATAATACCTTATTGATCCTTTTGATTATCATGTTATTGATCCCTGAGAAATCTTGATATTGCACCCTGATGCTTTGATTCAACTCTTGAAATAACCTCGATAGAAACTTTATCTTGATACCTAAAAGCCAATCATTTCTTAAATTCATTCATGATTGTTTGATAACCCTATCCTTACCCTAAAAGCTTGATACCCTGTTATATCTTGAGCTGATGATCACTTTCTTTATATTTTAACACCTCTATCCTATTGGAACCAGTGATGCTTATCTTCTTGATGTTCTAATACCTATACCTTGTCTACAACCATTGCTTTAAGCCTAGTTTGGCATTACTCTTTCATATTATCCAATAGCCTTGCTCAATTTCCTTGTCAAACTTCTTGTTTATGGAAACCTCTCAATTACCCTAATATAGTAAAGTCTAGTGGATCATGGCCCAGAGACTTAGTGTCATATTTCCAGTGTTTCAAGTTGATCTATAATCCCTTGATAAAAATGATTACAGTCGAAAGAGATTTTGTCATAAATCGGCATCAGTTTTTAAAATGATTAAAATGTGGATTTTTCAGTCCCAAAGGGGGATAAATGTTTTCTTTGAATGGTGGATCTGGACTGAGACGCGAGTCCTTTCCACACTTATATTAGGCTTAAAAGTTGCCTAGGGATTCCCAATAATGTTTTAGAACCCAGCGAGGTTCGGGATTACTTCGCGGCTGATCACCGGCTGTAATCCGTAGCATCATAAAATGATTTTGATTATGAATGATTTTTTTAAAAATTTGTTTTGATGCAAGCAAAATGATGCCAACTCACATAAGTTTTATCTCTCGTTATCATTGATTATGTCTTTCCATTGTCATTCCTAAAGGTATATCTCGATTTATGTTTTGTATTGTACTATTAGCACTTGTTGAGCTTTTGGCTCACTTCTTGCTTTACCCTTATATTACAGCTAGCAGCTATGGTTAGATTCAAGCAGACTGCCCGTAAGACCTGTGATGCTGATGCTTATGTTCGAGCTCAGGTAGAATAAGTAATAATAGTTGTGTGAGGACTCGGTATTTGTAATCAGATGTAATAGTTGGTAGTGTTGGGCTGTTCCAAACCCTAAACTGTAAGATCTTGGATTTTGGTTGTGTATTCTTCATTAAAAAGATGTAATAGCTATATTTATTTCGCTATTTAAGTTGGGGGTGTGACATCATAATCAACATAACTACCACTACTAGGGTCCTGAGATGTAACATAAAACATCATCCAAGAAACAACATTAGGGTTAAATAAAACCTCCTACTGAATCTAATTATCACCTAAACATATTTACTTTACTTGGACTATACCGAATAGTCTAACTCAACCCTATATGACTCGAACACTCTCATAATTTTAATTACCCAAATACACTTATATTCTAACTTGTCTCAGGGACTAGATCATGTAGCTCTGATACCAACTTGTGGCACCCTCAAACTCAGGGTTAGGAGTGAGGACCCACAACACCAAACAAACTAATATAATAATAATAAAATATGATAAACCCCGAAACTAACAGGATCTAAACAGGATTAAGTATGAGACAAGATTACAACTACCAACCAGAATATATTATTAGTACAACCCAAAATATAAATTAATTCAAATTATTCGATTCTGACTTGGAATTGACAGATAACCCAAAAGTATCTGATTTAGCTAATACACTTCCCACCAACTTATTATCGCTTGCTCACACAGCATCTACCTGCTCTGGCATCTGAAATCCCACAACACGATAGGGACCTCCAGGAATGCTCTTGCGAGCAGTGCGCCGAAGTCTGACCATCTTCTTGCTTAACTGCCATGGGTAGATCAAAGCAAAATAAATGAGCAAGGACCTTATCAAGTAACTATATAAGCAGTTCTAGATATCAACATAATCAACATTAATTGAGGCATTCTATATCTGAATAAAACTAAGCTAGGTGGCAGAATTCTTTTAACGGCTAGGTAAAGGCATTGGAAAAGTTTTTGGGCTTTCAGGATTCAAAGTTTGGGAGAAAGCTGACATTCATCACAATCAATAACGGGGTTCTCAGGGAGTTTCTCATTTCAAAGGAAGCAATCATTCAAGCTTCGAGAATCAATAACAAAGTAAACTGACAGGGTTCTCGACTAAGTTTCCTAACTTTAAAGAAGATACTACTCATTATGTTTTATTTTAAGCAAATTGCTTTATCAAAGATATACATTTCTTCTTTTATAAAATATTAAAGAACCCTCGATTGGAATATCCATCTTTTAAATGTAAATATGGGTGATAAGCCCGTACTGACCTCTATCAGGTCATTAAGGTACCTATGGCTTTATTTCAACCTTATATTGGACTAGCCCCACTAGCCTCTTATATGACTGGACTAGTCCCACTAGTCTCTTACGTCTCTATCCAATCTTCAAGAAATTCATTTGGAAAACCTTTGTGTTGGAATACAAGAAAGTTTATCTAAATTTAGTTTTAACATTACCGGTAAGTGAAAACATTTAGACTCTTTCAAGTCGAAAGTCATTCTTAAGTCAAATTTAAGAATTCGAAGGAATTGAATGGTTCAAGAGTAAGTAGGGATCATAAGTTAAAGATATTGATCAAAGGTTAAACATGATGCATAAGGTCATAATAAGGATAGTTCCAAAGAACGATGCATAACAAGGCATAATGGATTATCAAGGGATCTCAGTTAACATGATATAACAAATGAAAAGTTCATAAAAACTTTCTCAGGGTCAAGGAATCATAAGTTAACAAAATTACAAGAATAGGGTATACATTCTTGAAGCAAAAGGGTTACTACTAGGGTTCGTCACAAGGATTATTAATAGGGTATCGCAAGGAACAATAACAGGGTTTCATAAGAATCAATAACAAGTTTCACAAGAACCTTTACTCTATCATGGCATCAACAATAATCATTCTGTAATCAATTCATAAGAGAAGGTAGAGTTCCTTGCTTAAAAAAGCTTTCCTATTTAATGGAACCTGAGCTACTGCCACTTAAAACTTCCTTCACTTTACTAGCCTGAATGCCTCTGTTTTCCAAATTTTACAATACAAAACAGAACCTTAATTAGATACTTGATCAATTCCCGACGTTTCTCAGAACGTCTAACGTCTACCCCAATCGCAATAAACATTTAATTTATAATCACGAGTATGATCACATAGCACATAATATGATATACTCTTATACTTTTAGTATCGTAACTAGTTTAATACTTGACATTTAGCAAATAATCACTGATTCGTATATCTCGACACGAAAACAACTTATCTCTTTTTCTTTTTATCAAAAATTCAAACTAAAACATAATAGAATCGAGTAAATTTCTTTGTTAACCAACATACACCTACTAATACAAACATGCATGTTTTTTTAGATTAAAACCAGACCTATTTCGATCTAAACAAAATACCACGTCGACTCAATCAAATGTTTCAAATCAATTTCTTTTAAAACTAAGTACATCCAGGATTTTCAACAAAACAATGACATGCAAGTAGAAAAATCAACATGCAAGTTCAGGGATCATGAATCAACTTTAACCCAAACTAAAAAACTAATATCCAAAGTTAATTCAAACCATTCCTTTTGGAAACTGAACTTTACAACAAGTTTTTCGAGCCAAAAATCTTTGTAAAACCCGAAATAAATTTCAAATTCCATTTTAAAAGTGCTAAATTCATTACTCTAAACTTCTCATTACACAATTGACTTTTTAACTCTTATAAGCCTAAATTTATAACATGCAATCACAAAAACTTGACATGCATACAACAAATAATCAAAAAATCACCCAATCAATTACGCAATCAAATACACACACACAATTCGAATCAAAACTATGAACAATCAACTTATTAGTCCATTTTAACAAGTATTTCAACCCAGTCTCTTTTTAAACCAAGAATAACATTCAGATTCTTCAAAAACAACAACATGCAACACTCGAACTAAGTATATTTGAATTAATAGAGCTCAGTCAAGATCAAAGCTCACCACCGACTCAGTGGAGTTCATCGCTGGTGGTGGTGGTTCTCGGTGGTGCCCTCAATCGAGGGTTTCCTACCTAAAACCATCAATTTCTCAAGCAACAATCAAAACAATTAACACGTATACTATCAACGACAATTTTCTGCAAAGAATCGGACCAAAACCCGAATCAAACACAAGAACAGAGAGGTTCTTTGTCTAAGTCGAACACCAACACACGCAAGAATACACATGCAAATATGTATATATATATATTTAAGATATGAGGAACTCATATCCTAAATTATTGAGACCTTACCTATTTTTCCAGGCATGTTCGGAAGGGGGATAATTTATATATATGGCAGGGGAAAATGGTTATTTGCCATTTAATTTTTAGAATCTTATTTTCTTTTCTCTCAAAAACAATAAATCTTTATTTGTAAAATATAAAACATTTTCATAAAATCAGAAAATATTCCAAATCCTATTTTTAAAATAAAGAGCATAAAGTTAGCTCGTCTTCCATATTTTAAAATAGATTTTTGAGCAACCGAAATAATATCAATGGATTTTACAAGTAATTTCTAAATAATAGAAATAAACCTCATAAAATGATTTTAAAATATCAGAACATCTAAATAAATCCAACTCTCACTTTTAAAAAGTCTTTTGGCCTGTTTTAGAGATAATAAAGCAAATCTCACACCTTGTTCATATTTCCATAATTTAAAAAAAATATAAGGACCATTAAATCCTTGTTTAAATCAAATAAATCCTTTTTTAAAAACATTGAAAAGCTCACTAATTCACAATTTATACACGTACTCACAAATATCACATATTCACATAACGCTAGACACCACAGTTCGTTTCGATACACTCTAGCATATAATTCTCTTTTATTCCATCTTTTGAATATTAGGTCTCGTTCTACTTGAAGACCCGACAATCATAGCTTAAGCCCTTAGCTGACTCATCAAACTGGAACGAGACTTTGCCCATTCCTTACTACTAATTCACAGAAATTATACATAAACCACAAAAAAGTCATTTATCCTTTTATTTTATTCACATAAATCCACATAACAACACAAGGACTATACTTTATTTATATAAATACATTGCGAAAATCCCAGTCGCTACAACAAATGCTAAAAAACTTAAAAAGGCCAAAGAATCCAAAAAATTATGGGTCCTTAAAAATAATAATTAATTGTTAAATCTGATTGCAGGGTAATAGGAACAATTCTTTAGTCTTGGACAGTGGATGCTCAGGACACATGACTGGAAAGAAATCCCTGCTATCCGAGTTTAAGGAAGAGGCTAGCCTAAATGTTTCTTATGGAGATGGAAACTTAGGAAAGACTTTGGGAAATGGCAAGATTAAGCTTGGAAATTTCACCATTGAGAACATAGCTCTGGTTGCAGGATTCAAGCATAATTTGATCAGTGTGAGTCAAATTTGTGACAGAGGTTACCATGTGAACTTTTATGAGGAACATTATGAAATTGTCAGGAACCAAATGGCAAGGTTACAATGACTGGTGTCATACATGGTAACTTATACGAAGCCAGAGTCTCCACAAATACTGATTATTCTGATGTATGTCTACTTAGTAGAGCATCTGTGGAACACAGATGGAACTGGCATAAAAGACTTTCTTATCTCGTTTTCAACAACATCAATGAACTTTTGAAGAAAGATCTCGTGAGAGAATTGCCCAATACAGTATTTACTCCTGATGACTTATGTGATTCATGTCAGAAATCCAAATAATGGAAAACAACTTTCAAGAGTAAAACTGAATCCTCAATTTTTGAACCATATCACTTGCTCCATATTTATCTTTTTGGACCATTCAATGTAATGTCTATTGCAACGAAGAGGTATGCACTTGTTACTATTGATGAGTATACAAGATACACATGGGTGTATTTTCTGCACACCAAGGATGAGACACCATCCATTGTTAGTCCCTTAACAATATGACAAGAATTACAGAAGGGGGGTTGAATGGAATTCTTAAAACTTTTTATTTAAATAAAAATGTTCTAACTCGATTATATATATAAGTGTGAATTGATTAGCACAATGCGGAATAGTTACTTAAATGAATCAAAACACAAGTAATTAAAAACAAAAGTCTTTAAAAACTTTCTGGTGGATTTGAATGATTCCACCAGAGATATATATTATATATCGAGAGAACCCTGTGTGCAAAATGCTCACAGCTGCTTATAACAATTGAACAACTAAAAGTACAGATAAATGCTAAGAATTCTGCTTATAAATGTTTCTCTGCTATGTTGCTTAGTTCAATTGTTTCTTAGTTACTACTTCTTGGTTTATATATCACCAAGATTACAAAGTAATGAGACAGGATAATAAAACAAAAACTATCTAATCTATTACAATGCAACTTCATTACTCTATTCCAGCATCTTTGAATATCTTCATAATAGCATGGAAATGGCAATGCTTCTTTGTTCTCGCAAACCCAGTTGAATAGGCTACCACATTCCATTTACATCCACTCGACGCATGTGACTGTGTTGTCACTGTCAACAGACATTTGAATTCTTTATCCGTCGGGTTCATGATCATCCGTCGAGTTATTGATCATCCGTCGGGTTGTCTAGTTGATCATCCGTCGACTTCATTGTAGTTTATCCGTCGGGTAGCAATCTGGCACCTGACTTCATTTTATTTATGCAGAATTATAAGACATCATCTATGTACAATTAATCAACCTATTCTGCATATCTAGTTAAAGTCAACATGACTTGAATACTACTTATATAATCTATACAATGGTGTATACAGAAATGTGCTACAGACTTATTGTTACATAAGCTACTCACTCAATGGATAATAAGTCATCATCCGTCGGGACTATAATGAGTCATCCGTCGGGACTATAATGAGTCATCCGTCGGGACTATAAATCTTATCCGTCGAGTGCTACATAATTTCACTAACTAAAATCTACCAAGGTGTTTTGTTCATGAAATCATCAAGTACACAACATATACACAACAATCTCCCCCAATTTATGTCTACTGGAATTGTAGCCATAAATTAAGAGATACTTGATGATAACAAAACACCCTAAAAATACAACTTTAAAAAGAAAGTAGATATTACTGAAAAGTGCTTCAAATAACAAAATGTACAATGTTTTGCTCACAGTTATTTTCAAGATGTTCCTCTAGCCTGAGCAGATTTATCTAGTTCCTTGAAGGTCTGGATCCCTTTCCAAGCTTTCTGTTGTTTTCTTCAATCTGATTTTGGAGCTGCCTGTAGAATTCCAGTTCATCAGATTCTGAGAGATTTAGCTTTCCTTGCATTTCCAAAAGAGTCTCATTGCTGGAGATGCTCAATTGGTCTTCTAATCTGAAAAATCTTCTCACACCATTGTCATCCATGAACTCCATCAGCCAGTAGGGCCTTAGATGCACTCTTCTCCCTGTGTAGGGGATATTTAGAGTCTTTGGAAGTGCATCTTTAGCTCTAACACTCCTTAGCTCTTCAATCTTCTTCAGTACCAATCTTCTTGCAGTAATGTTGAACCCAAAGTTCTTCTTGAAGGATGAATAAACTTTAATCAGTACAACTTGGCTTTCTTGAAGGATCCTGTAAAGTGGCCACTGAATCTCCTTTCCTCCTTTGTACTTGAACATTAACCTTTCAGGTAGGTTTCTGTATGCATCAATTCCTCTCACTTCATCTAGTTCATCTAGATAGAGGTTTAGATCAGAAAATTCCATGATGTTACACAAGTACATGTAATCTCCCTTATTGACTTTGGACTGAGCTTTGACTACAGATTTGAATTTGAGAGGTGACAGCTTAACTTTCTTGACTGCTCTTGACTTTGTTCTTCTTGGCTTGCTAAAGATTGGTAGATTGAAGTCAGGAATTGGTATGTTCTCCCATTCTATTGGCTCATCCTTGGGCACAATAGGTTCACCATGAATATTCCTGTAGGGATCCACCACCCTGATATCTTCAAATACCACAGAGGGCTTTGATGCTAGAATTGTAGATGGTGTGGATTCCTTAGGAAATTGATCTTCCAATTCCTTGTCAACAATATCCAGTTTCCTTTTAGTTCTTTTAGCCAATTCCTTGATTCTTGGAGATTTCTTCTGTTGTTCAACTTGCTTCTTTGATTCAGTAATTTCAGATGGCTGAACAAGAATTTTTTGTGATGAATTTACAGCATGTAGCTTGGCTAAGATAGCAATTTGCTATTTCTTCTGTTTAGCCTTTTTAGCATCTAGAGCAGCTTGCTTCTTTTCCTGCTTCAATGTAGCCTTTTCTTCTCTCTTTGCTTGAGCAAATTAAGGATGTCCAGCCACCACACAAATTTCTTTCCCATTTCTGAAAATCTTGGCAATTCTCCTTTTAGAAGCTGAATCAGCTGGATCTTTGTAGAAAGCAATTGATCTTGACAGAAGCTTCTTTTCATCAGGATTAGGTGTCTCATACACAGTATCCAAAGGGTTCTTTAATGATGATTTTGAGTAGTTTACCCTTGGTTTTAAAATTTTTTCAGCCTTTAGAGATTTAATGCAGGAAGGCTGTCCTCTTTCCAGATAGTTCATGCTCATCTCATTCACACTAATTTGCTTGACTTGAGAGTGATGGATGGCTGACTTAACTGGCTCCTTGACAAGTTCAAACTTTTTCTGTATTTCCTCATCAATCTTCTCCCAGTTGACTAAACTCAACTTCTCCTTATCAGCTGCTCTTATGTTGGCTATTGCTGCATTGATCAGATCTATACAATTTGTAACTGATGGCTTTGAGAAAGTAATTGAAGGCACAATTACTTTACTGATTTAAATTTGAAGCATCTCCCCCTCACTTGGTCTCCCCCCTCACTTGGTCCTTTCTCCCCCTTTTTGTTATCATCAAGTTGAGGTGAGGAGGGGGTTTGAGCAGCCACCAGTTTTTGTAGTAGATTTGTCTGTTGGGCTTGATGAAGATGAATGGCAGTTAAAGATGCTTCCATGGCTGACATTCTTGTGTCCAAGGCATCTATCTTGGTGAGTGTATCTTACAGTGTGCATTTGATCCAACTTCAACCTTGTATCATTGGATTTAGTGATATGATCTTGAACAACTTTATGCAAGGCTACAAATGATTCTTTGATCTAATTTACACTTTTATCAATCCTACTGAGGTCATACCTAGACATTTGTTCTGAGAAGGTTTTAAATTGGTTTTTGATCTCAGTTTGTGAATGGATGATTTGGTCCATCTTTTCCCTGACCATCTTCATGACTTTGTCTTGATGTTCATTCAATATTATTTGTAGAGCTTTTCCAAAGTTATGGAAAACCTTGATTTGAGCCTTGTAGACCTCATTGATGGCATCATATACCTCTTGTGGAGTGAGGGATCTGGCATTGCTTCCTAAAATTGTAATGTACTCCTCTCTGAATTTTGCTAACACAGCATCCATCTCAATTGTGAATTCCTTGTCCAACCAAGCATCACAGTTGGCATCCTGGCCAGCTTCATCAACAATCTTTGCTTGATTATCTTCCGCATCAGCCTGGTAGGAGAGCATGATAGCTTGGTAGTCTTGATTGGACATGTTGGATATGAGTAGCTGTTGTGAGATTTAAGCCAGGCCTCCAAGTTGATCAACTCTAAGATCTTCAATTTTATATGGTTGATTTTCAGTGTCTTGGAGCCATTGGGAGATGAGGTGTGATTGAGAGGTAGAGGGATGTGAATCAGAACCACATATGACTGAAGTCATAGTTTTACTCACATATTGCTTTGTGGTTTTGATAAGTTATTGTTCCTCACATAAAGTGGGAACCTCCAATTGAATTGGAGGGGATTTGATTAGGTTACATTCATGTGCACCAGTCTCAAACCCTTGTGCTTCTTACAAAGCATTGTCACTTAAAAGTGATAAACTTGCCTCTCCCATAGCAGGGTTATTGGTAATTGTACTTCTAGCTTCAATTGTCAAGGCAATTTCAGCTAGGGTTTTGAGGGGAGTTATTCCTACGTAAGGAACCTCCAATTGAATTTGAGAGGATTTAGATAGCTCCCCCTTAGGAGTATTACCCTCAAACCTAACATCCTGTGAAAGTTGATTTGCACATTAAGGTGCATTTGTGACATATATGGGGTCTTCAGTAAAAACTGATGAATCCCCCATGGTTTTGATGATGTCATCAAGGTCTACCCCGGCTAGTAGCCTCTCACCATCGGAATGAGGTGTCTGGGTGGTGAGCAAGGTTGCTTGAACCAAGTTACTTGAGTTAGTTTTCACTTGAGAATTTTATTCAAGTGCTTTAGGTAGAGAAGAAATTTGAGAGATTAGAGATTGTTGCTCAGTAGTGAGTATTGACAGCTCCCCCAGAATAGATGAGGGAGCTTCAAAAGATGTGCACTCACTGTGTATGCCATCCTTATTTCTTCTACCATACACTTGGATTTGAGCAAGTGCATGTTGTGCAGACTCTGTACATGATGTATTTGGGTGAATGCTCTTTTCCATAGACACACCCTGTTAAGAGGATGTATCTGGAGTCTGTTTAATCCCAATATTTATAACTGCATCCTTTTGAGAGGATGCAGAGGTGGCTTGAGTGGTTAGCTCAGATTTTTTATTCTTTTTTAATCTTTTGACCAATGGTGACTCAGGCTCTGTTTGTTCCTCACCACTCTCTTGCATGACTGTTAAGGTTACCCCCTTTCTCTTCTTTTTACTCACCTCATCCTTTTGAGAAGATGAGGTGGTTGGTTTCCTAGCTACTACAGGATTTGAAGAAATGGTTTCAGCTTAGGAAGGTCCCTGCGGGTGTTCCTATGTTTGTACTTCCACAGGTTCAGGGACCATGGATGTGCTAGGTTGTGCATTAGATCTCATTTCTAGCATTGGGTAAGGGTAAATCCTAAATCTCTCCATCATATATGGAGTGATTTTCAGACTCACATTTACCTTATTCTTTGTAGTAAGTGAGCCAAATATTATTTTGGACACTTGCTTACAGTTGCCAATTTTAGTGCTATCAATACCATTTAATAAATGTATGTCTGTTACTTTATTATCTAAAGTAGACATAATAAATATAGGGGCATTGTCAACCTGGTTGCAAGTTCTTCCAGGATTAATAAACCAACATTCAAGTGTCTGTTATGGGCTATTGAGTACACCAGATTTTGCACTACACTTGAAATGTTGTCATACCCTGTCTTCCTGCATATGAAGGCCCTCACCATAGAATCAAAGACAAAGGGCCATTCCTTCCTAATATTGGTCCTGTTCAAGCTTGACAAGTTGATTCTTCCACCATAATTGATGAAGTCCATAAACTCAGTCAGTTCATCAAGAGTTGGCACCTCCACCAGATTTGCAGTTGGCAGCCCTAAAGCTCTATTCATATCTTGTTCATTGAACTTTATTTGTTGGCCTCCAATTGTGCACGTCACCACCATAAAGAGAGAGTTATCATTCATATCAGTCCTCACTACTGCTGTAGTCCAAAATTCATACAGAACATCCAGATACAGAACAGGGTTTGCAGTCAAAGCTCCTGCAAGGTAAGATTCAGCTAAAAGTCTCACAAACCCCTTGAAACTATCAGGAGCTTGGTTAGCATCAGTAAAAGCGAGGTAGTTTGTTCCTTTCTCTGGAATAGTAGCTCTAACAACATTGAGTGCCATTGTTGATTGATGAGAGTGAACGGGTAAGAATTTTTTTTAGAAAGGAGTAAAAACGAGAGAGAAATCGGTTTTGGATTGAAAGGCTAGGTCACTTGAGTTCTCGAAAATGTAAGTATGTATATGTATCGAGAAGTTTGGGTATTTATAGTAAAAGCTAATGACTTGTCGAGAAGTCAAAAATAGATGTTTGACATATACTTATCGAGAAGTCATTTTGAAGTGAGAGACATCTCGATAAGTTATTTTATTTAATTTTTATAAAAAACGAATAAAGATTGACTTATTGAGATGAGAAATAAATACCCAGTTTGTCCAAGATGGACTAAAAAGTTTCCAATTTTTATTTGAATAAATTCAAAATAAAATTAGAATATTTCTGCTAAGGTATTTTACCAAAATAATTTATTGGATTAAATTATTTCAGTTTTGAGTTATTGGTAAGTCCAAAAATAATACTTGTAGAGAAATCTGTAAGTTAACACTTGTAGAGAACTCTACAATGACTTATCGATAAGTCATAATAAAGCTTGTCGAGAAGTCATTCGAAAAGTCAGTAAATTGACTTGTCGAAAACTTATTCGAGAAGTCTTAAAATGACTTGTCGATAAGTCAATTAGACTTATAGAGAACTCAGTTCTCTATATACTCCTGATCAATTTAATTCTTCCTTGTGTTAATTTTATATATTAAGAATGTAAATTGACAATTGAGCAGTTTACTTAGAATTTGAAAAATTCCAAGTTGAATTTTTATTTTTGAAGAATAAATATGCAGAGATTTCTGAAACATTTATACTTCATATTTCAGTTAATTTCTAATAAATCAAATTAATTCTAATTTACTGGAAATTAATTTGCTACAACACATTAGCTGAGTTCTTGCCTTAGGATGAAGAATTTAGCATTCCAATTTCACTTATAAATCTAGTGAAAGTAGCTTCATCCAAAGGTTTAGTAAAAAATGTCAGCTAATTATTTTTCCGTTGGAACAAAAATAAGCTCAATGATACCATTTATAGCATGTTCTCTAATAAAATGGACCTTACATCAATGTGCTTTGTCCTGTAATGATTAACTGGATTAGCCACAATAGATATATCACTAGTATTATCACACATAATAGGAATTTTGTGTAATACTAGGCCATAGTCCATTAGCTGATTTCTAATCCAAAGCACTTGGGCACAACAACTTCCAGCAGCTATGTATTCAGCTTCAGCTATGGAAGTGGACACATGTTATTATTTCTTGCTATGCCAGGATACAAGTATTTGTCCAAGAAACTAACAGCTCCCACTTGTACTCTTTCTTTCCACCCTGCATCCAACAAATTCTGCATCTGTGTATCCAACAGCTTCAAAACCAGTTCCCTTAGAATACCATAATCCCAAGTTAGGAGTCCCCTTCAAGTATCTGAAAATTCTTTTAACAACCATCAAATGTGATTCTTTTGCATTGTCTTGGTATCTTGCATAAAGACATGTTTCAAACATTATGTATGGTCTACTTGCAGTCAAGTAAAACAATGATCCAATCATTCCTCTATAGCTTGAAATATCTACACTTTTGCCGTTTCTGTCTTCATCCAACTTTGTTGCTGTAGACATAGGTGTAGAAGCAGGTGAACAATCGACCATACCAAACTTCTTTAATAAATCCTTGACGTACTTAGTTTGGCTGATGAAGATTCCATCATTTCTTTGACTAACTTGAAGTCCAAGAAAGTAACTTAATTCCCCTATCATGCTCATTTCATATTCACTCTGCATAAGCTTAAAAAATCTTGGCATAACTTTTCATTTGTATAGCCAAAGATAATGTCATCTACATAGATCTGGACTAGAATCCTGTCATCACCAAGGTTTTTATAGAAGAGAGTCTTGACTATGGTACCTCTGGTAAAACCATGTTTAAGAAGGAATTCTGACAATGTATCATACCAAGCTCTAGGTACCTGCTTTAATCCATATAGAGCCTTGAGTAGTTTGTACACAAAGTTTTGAAATTCTGGATCTTCAAAGCTAGGTGGCTGTTGCACATATACTTCTTCTTCTAACTCACCGTTTAAGAAGGCACTCTTAACATCCATTTGATACACTTTGAAATTTATGTGTGTAGCAAATGCTAGATAAATTCTTATTGCTTCAAGTCTTGCAATTGGAGCAAAAGTTTCATCATAATCAATTCCTTCTTCCTATGAGTAGCCTTTTGCAACCAACCTTGCTTTGTTTCTGGTGACCACACCATTTTCATCCATCTTGTTTCTGAACACCCACTTTGTTCCAATTACACTTATATTCTTTGGTGCAGGAATTAACTCCCAAACTTTGTTTCTTTCAAACTGATTAAGCTCCTCTTGCATAACATATATCCAATCAGGGTCCATTAAAGCTTCTTCAGTTTTCTTAAGCTCAACTTGAGATAAAAAGCATGCATGTAGGCACTCATTAGTAGTTTCACTCCTAGTCCTTACACCATCATTTGGATCACCAATTATTGCATTTGGGTTGTGACTTATATCCCATTTTATGGTGTGAGTTTGTTGACTGGTGCCTTCATCATTTTCTTTATTATTGGTATGATTTGTAGATTCTTCTTCTCTTTCCCCCCTGAGTTTGTGCTATCAAAATCAGGTGTTTGAGATGAGCTTCCATTTTCATGATTCTCTTGTCCTGTAGATTCTTCATTTATTATTTGTTGTGCATTTTCTTCACCTTCTTCATCAGAATCACTGTTGATGTTAAGATTTTCAAATACAAGGGCTTCAGCTTCATTCTCATCAAGGCATTCCAAGCCTGGACATTTGTCATCATCAAAAGTCACATATGTGTTTTCCATGATTTTATTTTGATCAACCACATAAACCTTGTAGGCAGTTTTCTCCAATGAATATCCCATAAAAATTGCTTCAAAAACCTTTGAGTCAAATTTTCCCACATATTCAGAGTTGTCTTTTAGAATGTAACACTTGCTTCCAAACACATGAAGATGCTTTAATGCAGGCTTTCTTTTAGACATGATTGAGTAGGGTGATTTGCCATGCATTTTGTTGATGAGATATATGTTTTGAGTGTAGAATGCAGTGTTAACAGCTTCTTCCCAAAAACTAGTTGGCAAGTTGGCATCTTGCAGCATTGTCCTTGTAGCTTCTACTAATGTTCTATTCTTTCTCTCAAATACACCATTTTGTTGAGGTGTTCTAGCTGTAGAAAATTCTTGAACAATGCCATTGCCTTTGCGGAATTCACTCAATATTGCATTTCTGAATTCTGTACCATTATCACTTCTCAATCTTTTCACACATTTATGATCTTCGGCCTATTTTTCCATCTACTTTCTGTGCTCAATAATGATGTGTGGAGTTTCATCCTTAGAATGCATAAACTCTACTCAGATGTATCTTGAGAAATCATCTACCATCATAAGTGCATATTTATTCCTTAAAATTGATAAGACATTTACAGGCCCAAACAACTCCATGTGAATAAGTTGCAAAGGTGCACTTATGGAATTGACAGTTTTTGACTTGTGACTTGATCTTTTCATTTTTCCTTTCTGGCAGGCTTCACAAAATTCTATTTGAGCAAACTCCAGCTTTGGCATGTCTCTCACCAACTCTTTCTTGACTAGAGTGTTGATTTCCTTGTAGTTTAGATGTGAGAGTCTCTTGTGCCATAGTTTGTTTTTCTCTGTGGATGCCTTGTTGTAGAAGCAACAAATTCTACCCTCATTTGTTGAGTTCAAGTCTGCAACAAACAAGCTTCCTTTCCTTGCTCCTTTCAGAGCAACTTCACCAGTTTTCTTGCTAATAAAAGTGCATTCTTCTTTGTTAAATAAAACTTGAAAGCCTTTATCTGCAAATTGGCTAACACTGAGAAGATTCACTTCAAGACCAGCTACCAGTGCTACATCATCAATGACAACTTTCCCAGAAACAATCTTGCCATATCCCATTGTGAATCATTTGATGTTGTCTCCAAAGGTCACCAAAGGGCCAGCCTCTCCTCAAATTGTGATAGCAGGGCTTTATCACCTGTCATATGCCTGGAACATCCACTGTCAATGATCCATATGACCTTCTTCATTTTTCCCTGTACACAATGAGTTTTAAGTGTGTTTAGTAACCCAAGCAGTGTTGGGTACTTTCCTCTTGTTAACTGATCTAGCAGAAGTAGAGTGAGTTGTTTCAAATAAAATAAAATTCAGTGACTGTTGTGCATTTCCCCTATTTGTTGTAGACCCAATTATTGTTTCTTTGAGGTCTACTCTCAACCTATGGCATCTCTTCATTACTTTTAAGTTGTAGGAAATTCAATCAAACTTGTCACATAATGAGTAGGGATCATTTGTATTTGCTTCATTGTATTTGCAGGCTCCTTCAACTGGCTTGTTAACATCCTTTTTACAAAGGTGAGTTAGGTGATTCACAGAGCCACATTTCTCACATTTCTTTCTTGGAGCATTTGCAACATAAGCAAAATATTTGCTTTTATTTATCACAATTTTCCCATTTGTATTTTTCTTTTTCTTTCTTGCATCTTCAGTTTTGATTTCCTTGACATGTGTCTTGGTGCTTTGATTTTCCATGAGATTTTCTTCAGCTTTAGAAGATTGAGTTGCATTTGCAATTTTCTTCTCATTGTCCTCATCTGCAATTTCTTGCTTGATAATCAACTCTTCTTCACTGAAGTTTACTTCACATGTCTTGAACATAGGTGAACCAACCTTTTTCAGCATTGCTGGAAAATTTTCATTTTCTGTTGCTTTTCCTTTGTCACCTATATTTTTCTTTTTAATGTTCAAGGCATCATAATCAATACCAATAGCAATATTTACACATGACTTATTTTTCTCATGGTATTGACCAACCAACTCAGATGCATTCCTGAAGGACTTCAACTTTACTTCATTTTTCTCTAGTTTTTCTATTAACACAGCTTCAATCTCATTTGCACACTTGAGCTTGTTCTTTAGATAAACATTTTCTTCTTTTACAACTTCAAGCTCCACTATCAACAATTCAGTTTCCTATTTATCATTCTCAAGCTTCTTATTTATCTTTGTCAGTCTGTTCATTTCTTCATTAGCAGCCACCATACTTGTATGAATATGAAACATTTATGTGCTCATCTTTTCAACAGTTTCCTTATATTAATTCACATTTAAATCAATGGTGGTAAGAGTTGGTACCTGTATTTTTGATGAAGAGGACTCTCCTTGCTCCAAGGCCATTAGTGCATAATTTCCAACTTCCTCATCTTCATTATTGTCAGAGTGATCCCAACTTTTACCTTCTATAATGTAGGCTTTGCTTTGATGTTTCTTTAGGAGAGCTTCATACTTTGCTTCCAATTAAAGATAAGCTTTGTCTTTCTTTGCGTTCTTGGGTTTCCTGCATTTTGTAGCAAAATGGCCCAACTCATCAGAATTGAAGCACCTTATCTTTGATCTATCCACATATCCTGTTTTGTAACCATTTTTGCTATTAGATGTGTACTTCCCTTTTTCCTTTCCAGCTGTTGTCTTTGTTGAATGATTGTCCTTTACCCTTGAAGAATGTTGGTTTATTTACTCTAATGTTAGAGAATTATCTTGCCAAATAGGTCATTGATTGATCTAGCTCATCAAGTTCATCTAGAGTGTAGAAATCATCTTCTTCCAGTTACAGTATAACTTGTTCCTATGAATCATTGATTCTTTGCTCACTTGTTGAGGTAGCTGGAGTCTGGGATCTTGGCTCATCATTAGAGGTCTGGCTTTTATTGACAATTAGGGCACTTGAACCATCTACAACATGCCATTGACCAGACCTTAATGATTTCCTTTGAATCATCTCTAGTTCATATGTTTTCAAGATTCCATACAGGACTTCCAGAGTTATTCTGCTCAAGTCTATCCCTTCCCTGATTGTTGAGATTTTCTGTTCCAAATGATCAGGGAGAGTAAGAAAAAATTTCGAATTTACTTATTCAGCTTCATAATATTTATTATGAAGTTGCAAGTGATTAATCAGCTTATTGAACCTTTCAAACACATTAGAAATACTTTCTTTTGGCTTGGCCATGAAACCCTCATATTGTGAAATCAGTATCCTTCTTTGATTAGATCTAACTTCCTCAGTTCCCTCACAAAGTATTTCAATCTTTTCCCAGATCTGCTTGGCAGTGTCACAGTTGACAATGTTGTTGTACATTACATTGTCAAGTGACTCTATTAATATTAACTGCAAGCCATTATCCAGGGAGACTTTTTCTTTCTCAGGCTCAGTGTATTCTGCAGGGTCCTTGGGAGCATAATGAGCTGGGATAACCATGTCTCCATCTAAATATAGAGTGGATTAGCCATCTTGATAAACAACAACATTTTCTTTTTCCAAAGAGTGTAGTTAGCTTTGTCAAATGTAGGAATTTTGATGCTACTGATCTTCTATGTATTCATTCTTCCAAGATCTTGAATCTGTTTACTTTCATATTTTGCTCTGATACCACTTGTTAGGAAATGAATAACACACGGGGGGGGGGGGGTAAATGTGTTTTTGTGCTTTTCTTGAATTCTTTATGGTTGAATAAAGTAAATCAAATCTTGTAGTGAAATATGTTACTGCAGAAATTAAACATGCAATAATAAAGAACATAGATCTTTCAAAACTCATTTAATTTTATATTAAAATTAAGAATGTTTTGCTACAAAATTTCTAGGCCGTTTATTGATAAAGAGCTTAGCTTCTTCTTGAGAGAATTACAAGATTCTATCTAAATTGTTACTACTAACAAAGGACCAGTGTTAACTTTATAATTCAGTTAACTACTGGTTTACATAGTGTATAGTAAGACATGTTGTTCACTTTAGTAAGCTGTCTATAATCATTTCTATTTTAGGAAAAGTGTAACTTCCATTTCTAGCTTAGCATATCTTTGCACCCTGTGTTAACTTTGATCTTCCTTCAAGCTGCTTTTTGCAGACTTGTCAATCCAGCTGTTTGGATTGTTGTTGATTGTAGATCTTGGATATTGAACTGGTCTACAATTTATACTTTGAAATTTTACCTTGAGATCTTCAGTTAGGTATATAGAGATCTTGACATCTCGATAAGTATATTGACTTATCGAGATCTCTAATTCTCCATAGTAGATTTGACTTGTAGAGGTCTCTGAGTTCTCTATAAGAGAATTTGGCTTGTCGAGATCTCTCAGCTTCATGTCTTCACTTTGACTTATCGATATCTCTGAGATCTCTAGTGATATTTTAACTTGTCGATATCTCAGTGATCTCTAGTGATATTTGACTTGTCGATATCTCTAGAGTTCTCTAGTGAAGAAATGGCTTGTCGATATCTCCAATCTTCATGTCTTCAATTGGCTTGTCGATATATCTCTGAGTTCTCTAGTAGCTTTCCTAACTTATCGATAAGTCATTTGGAGTTCTCGAGTGACTTCTCTATAACACTAAATCTGTGACTTGTAGAGATCTTGACTTAGAATATTTTTATCTAAACAGATTTATTCAACTTCAAGCTTCTTCGTAATTCTTCTGAGGCATGATATTCTTGATCTTCTTCCAGATATAATCCTTTGGCTTGATACTGTTTAAAAGCAAAGACTCCAGTCTTCTCTTTGACATTTTTACAGACGTTAAATTTTACAATACAAAATGCAAACTAAGATTACAATACAAATTACTTAGGGTTGTCAATTTGACATAGTCTTGTTAAAGTACAGGCATGTCTTGCACACCAGTTCTCTATACAACAAATTGGAGATCTCGATACGAAGCTCAAGTATAGAATGCAGACAAGTTAAATATTCAAGATTATCAATCAATAAATGATCTAATCAGTTAGATTGAAAAGTCCACAAAAGCAACTTGAAGAGTGCAAGATCAAAGGCCAAGATTAACTGAAATTAAAAAGTCACAGATTCACAAGATTTGCAAAGATACACTAAGCCAAAAAAGGAAAGCTTTAGAGATAACTTAAAGTATTAGTACATTCTATTGCATGCTTTGTAAACCTGTGTTTACTAATCTATAAAGTAAACACTAGTCCTTTGCTTTTAAATTGTACTAAACAAATCTAGAATTTCTTGTAACTCTCTCAAGGAAGAAGTTGAGTTTTTTACTTACAAAGAACCCATGATTTGTAGCAAGACACTAGCATAATTTTAATATAAAATTAAGTGAATTTTGAAATATTGTGTGCACTATTTTATTTCAGTTAACATAGTATAGCTACATTTCTAATCTGCTTTGTTAACCAAGCAACTGACATTCAAAAAGCCTTAAAAATATCCAAAACATATTCACCCCCCTCTATGATGTATTCATTACCTAACAAGTGGTATCAGAGCAAAATCTGAAAGCAAACAGATTAAAGATCTTGGAAGAATGAATACACAGAAAATTAGCAGTATCAAAATTCTTGCCTTTGACAGATCTAACTATACATTATGGAGAAAGAAAATGTTGTTGTTTATAAAGATGGCCAACCCATTATATGTTAAGATTCTCAAGAATGGCCCTTTCACCCCCATGGAAAGAGTTGAGGAATCTACAGATGGAGACATGGTCATTCCAGCTCATTATTCCCGTAAAGATCCCTCACAGTATACTGAACTTGAAAAGGAGAAAGTCTCTCTGGATAGTGGCTTGCAATTGATTGTAATATAGTCACTTGACAATGTAATGTATAATAACATTATCAACTATAACACAACCAAACAGATCTCGGAGAAGATAAAAATTCTTTGTGAAGGAACAGAGGAAGTTAGGTCAAACCAAAGGAGAATTTTGGTATCTCAGTATGAAGGTTTCCTGGCTAAACCTAAAGAAAGTATAACTGATGTATTTGAAAGATTCAATAAGCTGATAAATGACTTACAGCTCCATAACAAATACTATGAAGCTGAGGAGGTTAACTTGAAGTTATTGCTCACCTTTCCTGGCCATTTAGAACAGAAGATCTCATCCATAAAAGAAAGGAGAGACTTGAGCAGAATGACACTGGAGGTTTTATATGGTATCTTGAAAACCTATGTACTGGAAATGATTCAAAGAAAGTCTTTAAGAGCTATTCAAGGGAATATTGTTGATGAATTAAGTGCTCTAGTGGTAAATGACAGTCAGTCATTTAATGATGAACAGGAAATCCAGTCTCCAATTATCTCAAGCAACAAGAAAAAGAACAAGGAACCACAGAAGCAAGTTATTCTTGAACTTGAAGAGGATAACTATTATACCTTAGATGAACTGGATGAGTTACATCAGTCCATGGCTTACTTATCAAGAAAATTCTCTAACATTAGAGTAAAGAAGCCAAAGTTCTTCAAAAATAAGGGACAAACATCCAACAAGGACAACAACTAGAAAGGAAAAACACAGTATAATTATGGAAGTAAAAATAATTACAAAATAGTTGAAAGGTCAAAGATCAGGTGCTTCAGTTGTGATGAATTGGGCCATTTTGCTATAGAATGCAGGAAGCCAAAGAAAGTGAAAAAGGACAAGGCTTATCTTGAATTGGAAGCAAAGTATGAAGCTCTTCTAATAAAGCAACATGTTAAAGCTTATATTATAGAAGGAAAGAGTTGGGATGATTCAGACAATGATGATGATGAGGAACTAGAAAACTATGCACTCATGGCCTTGGAACAAGGAGAGTCATCCTCATCAAAAAGTAAGGTACCAACTCTTACCACTATTGATTTAAATAAAAGTCAATGTAAGGAGACTGTTGAAAAGATGAGCATAGAAATGTTCCATATCCACACTAGCATCGTAGCAGCTACTGAGGAAGTCAGTAGGTTATCTAAAGCTAATAAGAAGCTTGAGAGTGAGAAACAAAAGTTTGAGCTACTCCTTGTGGAGCTTGAGACAATCAAGCAAGAAAATGATTATCTAAAGAACAAGATGAAGTGTACTAATGAGATAAAAGCAGTGTTGAGGGAGAAGCTATAGAAGAATGAAGTAAAATTGAAATCATTTAGAAATGCATCTCAGTTGGTTGGTCAGTACCATGAGAAGAACAATCCATGTGCTAACATAGCTATTGGCTTGGATTATGATGCATTGAACAACAACATAAAAGTTGAATGTGATAAGGGAAAACCACTACAAGTGAAGATGTCCCAGCTATGCTGAGAAAGGTTAGTTCACCTATGTTCAAAGCATGTGAAGTAAATTTCAGTGAAGAAGAGTTGATCATAAAGCAAGAAATTGCTGATGAGGACCATGAAAAGAAATGTATAGAAACAACTCTAACTTCTAAAGCTGAGAAGAAGCCCATAGTTGATCAAACTCCAAAAAAGCCAATCAAGGAAGTTAAAACTGAAGATGTAAGAAAGAAGAAGAAAATAGAAATGGAATGATTGGGATAAACAAAAGCAACACCTTCGCATTTGTTGCTGATGTTCCTAGAAAATAATGTCAGAAATGTGGCTCTACAAATCATCTAACTCACCTTTGTAAAAAGGTTGTTAGTGAGCCAAGATTGGGAGCATGCAAATACAATGAAACAAAAATTGAAGATCCTTATTCCTTCTGTGATAAGTTTGATTGCATTCCCTGTAACATGAAAGTAATGACAAGTTACCACAAGCTAAGAGTAGACCTCAAAGAAATCAACATTGGGTCTACAGCTAAAAAGGAACATGCAAATCAAGCAATGAACACTATTCTTTCGGAATCAATTCATTCTAATTCTGCACTTTTTGTCAACAAGAAGAAAGTACCCAACACTGCTTGGGTAGCTAAAAACACTTAATCCTTATTGTGTGCAGGGCAAAGTGAAAAAGGTCATATGGATCATAGACAGTGGATGCTCAAGACATATGACAGGTGATATGGCCCTGCTATCATAGTTTGAGGAGATGGCTGGCCCATTAGTGACTTTTGGAGACAACATTAAAGGTTTTACAATGGGATATGGCAAATTAATTTCTGGTAATGTTGTCATTGAAGATGTAGTATTGGTTGCTGGCTTGGAAGAAAATCTCCTAAGTGTTAGTCAGTTCACCGATAGAGGATTCAATGTTAAATTTGACAAAGGAGAATGCTTAAGCAACAGCAAAAAGACTAATGAAGTTGCTCTGAAAGGAGTAAGAAAGGGAAGCCTATTTATTACAGACCTATACTCAGTAAACAATGAAGGAATCTGTTGCTTTTACACCAATGCATCTTTAGAGCAAAACAACTTATAGAAAAAAAATCTTTCTCACCTAAATTTCAAGGAAATCAATACTCTAGTCAAAAAGGAGTTAGTGAGAGATATGCCAAATCTGGAATTTGCTCAAAATAAGGTCTGTGAGGCTTGTCAAAAATGGAAAATGAATAAATTAAGTCACAAGAGTAAAACTGTGAATTCTATAAGTGCACCTTTGCAACTTATTCACATGGACTTATTTGGACCAGTTAATGTCCTGTCAATTTCAAAAAAAAAATATGCACTTGTGATGGTGGATGACTACTCAAGATACACATGGGTAAAATTTATGCATTCTAAAGATGAAACTCCACACATTATAATTGAACATATCAAGAAAATTGAGAAGCAGACTGAAGACCAGAATTGTGCGAAAAGATTGAGGGGTGACAATGACACATAATTCAGAAATACAACTTTAAATGAATTCTGCAAAGACAAGGGTATTGTTCAAGAATTCTCAGTAGCTAGGACACCTCAACAAAATGGTGTTGTTGAAAGGAAAAATAGAACATTATTGGAGGCTGCTAGAATAATGCTGCAAGATGCCAAATTGCCAATAAGTTTTTGGGAAGAAGCTGTCAATACTGCATGCTACACTCAAAACAGATATCTTATTAGCAAAAATCTTGGCAAATTACACTACTCAATCTTATCTAAAAGAAAGCCTACTGTGAAGCATCTTCATGTGTTTGGAAGCAAGTGATATGTTTTAAAGGACAACTTTGAATATGTGGGAAAATTTGACTCTAAGGTTTTTGAAGGAATTTTTCTGGGATATTCATTGGAGAGAACTGCATACAAAGTTTATGTGCTTGAACAAAAGAAAATTATAGAAAACACATATATAACTTTTGATGATAACAAGTGTCCAAGCTTGGAATGCCTTGATGAAAATGAAGCTGAGACCCTGAAATTTGAAAATCTCAACATTGATAGTGATTCTGAGGATGAAGCTGAAGTCAACACAAATCGCAGAATGAATGAAGAGTCAACTGAACAAGTGAATCATGAGAATGGAAGCTCATCTCAAACACCTGAATTTGATAGCACAAACTCGGGGGGGGGGGAGAAAAAGGAGATAGTTCTACAAGTCATGCCATTGGTGAAGAAAATGCAGAAAATTCAAGTCAACAAACTCACACAAGAAAATGGGGTAGAAGTCACACAAGAGAAGCAATTATTGGTGATCCAACTGTTGGGGTAAGGACTAGAAGTGCAACTGCAAATGAATGTTTTCATGCATGTTTTCTTTCACAAGTTGAGCCCTAGAAAACTGAGGAAGCTTTACTTGATCCTGATTGGATATCTGCTATGCAAGAGGGCTAAATCAGTTTGAAAGAAACAAAGTTTGGGAGTTGGTTCCTGCATCAAAGAATGGAAGTGTGATTGGAATTAAGTGGGTATGCAGGAATAAAATGGATGAAAATGGAATTGTCACCAGAAATAAAGCAAGGTTGGTTGCAAAAGTCTACTCACAGGAGGAAGAAATTGACTATGTTTAAACTTTTGCTCCAGTCGCAAGACTTGAAGCAATAAGGATCTTTTTTGCACTTGCTGCACACTCAAATTTCAAGGTGTATCAAATGTATATAAAGAGTGTATTCCTTAATGGTAAGCTGGAAGAAGAAGTTTATGTGCAACAGCCACCTAGTTTTGAAGATCCATAATTTTCAGATTTTGTGTAGAAGCTACTCAAGGCTCTCTATGGACTAAAGCAAGCACCAAGAGCTTGGTATGACACACTGTCAGAATTTTTGCTTAAGTATGGATTCACTAGAGGTACAATTAAAAGACTCTCTTCTACAAGCAGCATGGTGATGATATGATCCTTGTTTAGATATATGTGGATGATATCATCTTTGGTTCTACTAATAAAAAGCTATGTGAAGGATTCTCAAAGCTTATACCAAGTAAATATGAATGAGTATTGATGGGAGAACTAAGTTACTTTCTTGGACTTCAAGTCAGTCAAAGAAGTAATGAGATCTTCATCAGCCAAACTAAGTATGTCAAGGATTAATTGAAGAAGTTTGGCATGGTTGATTGTTCACCTACATCTACACCTATGTCTATAACTGCTAAGTTGGATGAAGATAAGAAAGGAAAAAGTGTAGACATTTCAGGTTATAGAGGAATGATTGGATCTTTGCTGTATTTAGCAGCTAATAGACCAAACATTATGTTTGTAACATGTCTGTGTGCAAGATTTCAAGCCAATACAAAGGAATCACATCTGATGGCTGAGAAAAGAATTTTCAAATACTTAAAGGGGACTCTGAACTTGGGTTTATGGTATCCTAAGGGAACATGTTTTGAAGCTGTTGGATACACAGATGCAGATTTTGCTAGATGCAGGGTTGACAGAAAGAGCACAAGTGGAACCTGTCAGTTTCTTGGACAAAGACCTCTATCCTGGTATAGAAAGAAACAACAATTTGGGTCAACTTCCACAACTGAGGCTGAATACATAGCTGCTGGAAGTTGCTGTGCTCAAGTGCTTTGGATTAGAAATCAGCTAATGGATTATGACCTAGTGTTACACAAAATTCCAATAATGTGTGACAATACTAGTGCTATATCTATTGTGGCTAATCCAGTTAATCATTCTAAGAGAAATCACATTGATGTAAGGTACCATTTTATTAGAGAACATGATGCAAGTCGTACCATTGAGCTCATTTTTGTTCCAACAGAAAAATAGTTAGCTGGCATTTTTACTAAACCTTTGGATGAAGCAACTTTCACTAGACTTGTAGGTGAAATTGGAATGTTAAATTCTTCATACTAAAGGCAAGAACTCATCTAAAGTGTTGCAGCAGATTGATTTCTAATAAATCAAAATTAATTTGATTTAATTATAAATTAACTGGAATATGAGTTATAAATATTTCAGATATCTCTGTATATTTATCTTTCAAAATTCAGAATTTATCTTGGAATTTTTCAATTCTAAGAAAACTGTCTAAATGTTAATTTATATTTTCAATATGTAAAATTAGCACAAGGCAGAATCAAAAAGATCAAAAGCATATAGAACTGAGTTCTCGATAAGTCTAATTGACTTCTCAACAAGTCATTTTGAGACTTCTCAAGTGAGTCCTCGATAAGTTAAATTTCTGATTTCTCAAAGGACTTCTCGACAAGTTTTATTATGACTTCTTGATAAGTCATTGTAGAGATCTCGATAAGTGTTAATCTACAAATAAAAATTTTAGACTTATCAATAACTTAGAACTAAGATAATTTAATTTAATAAATTATTTTGGTAAAATACTTTTGACAAAATTAGTCTAATTTTTTTTTTATTCTAATAAAAATTGGAAACCATTCAGTCCATTCAGGACAAACTAGGTATTTATTTGACATCTCGACAAGTCATTTTCTAGTTCTCAATAAGAGTCAGGAAAATGACATATCGATATGTATCTATTCTTTTAATATGACTTCTCGATAAGCAAATTCCAAACATCTATTTTTAGTTCTCGATAATTCATTTACCTTTTACTATAAATACCCAGATATCTCAACATACACCTCTTTACACTTTCGAGTTCTTTAAGTGACCTAATTTTTTCAATTCTCAACCGCCCACTCTTGTTTCAAACTCTTTCTCTCAAATTTTTCTTACCCACTCAAATTTACTCCTCTAAAATGGCACTAAACAATATTGAGCTGCAATCCCCAAGGATGGAACCAACTACCTCGCTTTTACAGATGCTAATCAAGCTCCTGACAGTTTCAAGGGGTTTATTAAGTTTTTTCTGAATCTTATCTTGCAGGAGCTCTAAGTGCCAATCCCATCCTTTACTTGGATGTTCTGCATGAATTCTGGACAACAGTTGTAGTGAGAACAGTTGTGCATGACAATTCTGTATCTATTGTGGTGAACTGCTCTATTGGAGGCCAACATTTGGAGTTTAATAAACAAGATGTGAATCAAGCTTTGGGCATTCCAACTGAACAAATGGTGGAGGTTCCAACACAGGATGGGCTAGCTGAGTTCATGGACTTCATCAACTATGATGGAAGAATCAACCTAGCAAGTCTGAACAGGAAGAACCTAAGGAAGGAATGGTCTTTCTTGTTTGATTCTATTGTGAGGCCTTCATTTGCAGAAAGACAGGACATGGCAACATATCAAGTGTGGTCCAGAAACTGGTGTTCTCCATAGCGCACAACAGACACTTGAATGTTGGTATATTGATCCTGGAAGAAGTTAGCACCAGGCTCATAATGCCCCTAGCTATAAGAAGTAAGGAAATATTTTTCCCTAAGTTTATCATGTCGACTTTAATTCATAAAGTTACAGACATTCATTTGCTTAATGGTATAGATAGGACAAAGATAGAAAATTGCAAGCAAGTGTCCAAAATTTTATTTGGCTCACTTACAACAAAGAACAAGGTATCTGTAAGTCTGAAAATCACTCCATTTATGTTGGAGAGATTTAGGATTTACCCTTACCCTATGCCTGGCATGAGGTTCAATATTGAATCTAGTATAGTAATGGTTCATATACCTATGGAAGTACAAACACAGGAACACCAACAGGGACCTTCCCATATTGAGACCATTTCTTATTTACCATTAGAATCTAGGAAACCAACCACTTCATCCTCTCAAAAGGGTGGAGTGAGTAAAAAGAAGAGAAAGCAGGCACCTTTAGCAATAATAAATGAGAGTGGTGAGGACCAAACATAACAAGAGTCACATTTGGTCAAGAAAACAACAAAGGTGAAACAAACTGAGTTGACCACTCAAGCCACCTCTGCACCTTCCCAACATGATGCAGTTGTAAAATATGTGAGAAAACAGACTCTGGAGGCATCCTCCTAACAGGGTGTCTCTATTGAACAAAGCTACCACCCAAATGCACCTTGTACAGAGCTTGCACCATCACTTGAACAAATTCAAGTGTATGAAAGGAGAAATAAGGATGACACACACAAAGAGAGCACATCTCTTGAAGCTCCTTCATTCATTCAGGGGGAGCTACCAAAACTCAACTCTGAAATTCAAACTCTAATTTCTCAAATTTCTTTTTCATATAATGAAGCACTTGAATCTGATTCTCAAGTGTTGCCAACTTCAAGTGAAATAGTCCATGAAACTATGCTCACCACCAAGGACCCAAATTTAGTTGGTGAGAGACTACATGTTGGGGTAGACCTTGATGACACAAACACAAACACAGAGGTTTCATCAGTTTTCACTGAAGACCCTGTGGTGGTTACAAATGCACCTTCATGTGCAAATCAACCTTCACGGGTTGTAAGGTTTGAGGGTGGTACTCCTGATGGGGAGCTATCTAAATCCTCTCCAATTCAATTGGAGATTCCTGTTGGAGGAACAACTCCCCTTAAAACCCTAGCTGAGATTGCACTCACAATTGAAGCTAGGAGTTCAATTTCCAATGATCCTGCTATGGTGGAGGCAAGTACATCACTTTTAAGTGACAATTTTTCGGAAAAAAACAAGGGTTTGAGACTAGAGTACATAACAGTAACCTAGTTAACTCCCCTCCATCTTTTGATGGAAGGTATCAAGGAAGCTGTGCAAGCCACATTTGGTACCTCAGTTTCTTCCATCTCTCAACAACCCATCTCAACATCAACAAACTTGCAAATCCAGTCTCTCAAAACTCAAGTCTCCACTTGGCAATCAGCTAATGAGTCCTTGACAAATCAAGTATCTCAACTCACAATAATGGTGGCAAGTCAACAGGCTGATATTTAAACCTTAATGGACTCTCACAAACACCTTCAAATGCAAAATTCAGTGTCTTTAGGAGCCATCATGGGTACACTCAACATCCCACTGCCTGCACTTCCAGAAGCCGCGAGGCCTGAAATCCCTACACCTCTCATCTTGCCTGCTAACAAGACTAAGGGGGAGATAAAGGCTAGGTTATTAAGGTCATCTACTTAAGCTGTTCAAGCTGCTAAATCTCAAGAAGTTGATGTTGGAATGAAGAGGCTTATCAAAGCAGCTGAGGGACTTAGTATGAGCAGGGAATTTGATGAATTGCTCAAGGCTCTCAGGACTTCTCTAAACAACAACTTCTTCACATATAAGAAGGCCTTGGACAAGACAATAAATTCTATAAGAGTGATCTTGGTGACCAAGGATAATTTTCAGGAGAGAAGGATTGTGGTCAACATAAATGACTTAGGGGTATACAGGTGTATACAGGTGTCCCTTAACTATCTCATAACAAGAAGGGCATCTGAGTTGGACATTTTGATAAACAAAGTCAATAGAGTGATTCATAAAGACACTCTCCTGCTAACTGAATTGAAGAAGGCTCAAGTAGCTGCTTTTTCAGAAGCATATTTACAGCCAAGTAAGGGAGTGGCATACATCTGTCCAACCACCAAACATTACAAAGACTTCCAAATTCCTACGCAATGTGTCATGGAAAATAAAAAGCTGATTATGACTTTGAAGACAGACTTGAAGACTAAGATATACAAGACTGTTGAAGATGAAGAAATGATCAAACTGTAAAAGAGATACCTAAGAGATCCTGAATCCAATTTGCCCAAAACTTAAATCAATAAGGATAACTTGGATGATGATGAGCAGAAGAAAGATGATCAAAAAACTTCAAACTCAAATCCAAGTTAATCTTCTAAGGCAACTCTTGCCTTTGGGCCGCTGCCCCTCTTCCATCGGTTGGAGATGACTGGTGATAAATGGTATTTTATACCACTTAGAGCGTCTCGTAACGGCTTGAATTGGTATCTTGAACTCGAGTATTTTATGTATTTAACGCGTTTTCGAGTGTTTTTGCATTTCAGGGTGTAACTTGCTTAGATAGGAGAATATCATCAAAATAAGCTAAGGGAAGTACTTGGGATCAGTTGTGGGGAGTTGTGCAAAGAAATCAGCAAAATCAGAAGCAAACTTAGGAAAATTCCAGAAGGCTTGCAGGCGCCCGCCTGGAAGGAGCAGGCGACCGCCTGGTAGCAGGCGCCTGCCTGGAAGGAGGAGGAGGCCTCTTGGGTTCGTAATTTCAGAATCTGATTTTTGGAATTTAAGTTCTAATGGGCTTCAGTTGGCGCTGTTTCTTGTGGACTCTTATATAAACCTATTGGGGAGACGTTTTCAACAACAAGTAACAAGGAGAGAAGATCAAGAAGACCGTTTTAGCACGCAACAATGAAGAAGAGGAAGCATACGTTATCTTGTGACTCTTTTAATTCGTTGTAACAATGGATGCTAGTTTTCTTTACTCTTTGAACCTTAATACTCATGTGACGTACTCTGTTATTTATTAAATATTTTTATTAGTTTACATCGTTATGTTATTATCATGTTTTCATATGAACCCATGGTGACAATGAGTTCTATTATGGGCTAATCGTGATTATGGGATCATAGCGGATTTACTATGGATTTCTTTAGTTAATTGTTTAATATCTTGGTATATGGTGATTGTATGATATCTAGCATAGGTTGTGCGTATTCGTCTTATGTGCGTCACGAACATATAAGATAGTTTGTTAATCTCTTGTGAAGCGACAGTGAATCTTGAGATTTAGAACTTGCCATGCTAGCATAGGTTCATATATTGTATGCATGATTAGTGGGTAACTCTAACCGTTTTACTTGCCCTGTGTAATCATAATGAATAACTTGCACTTAAATCGTTATGTTGTCAAATTCTGTAGATATATAGGGTCTCAACATAATTGATGCCTATTCAACTTCTATCTTAATTGTGGATGCTTGGTAGAATGGTATTCGTACAACGAAAGTTGGCGCTTATCAGTTTCATGTTGTTCGATTAATATCATCACCATTACATGCTAAGGGTAATAACAATAACTATTGAATGAAGTAGTAATGAAGTTATGGTCTCATGTGTATTTAATATTGATAATTTAAGTGTTTAATTCTCGTAGTTAATATTAGTTAATCAACCTTAATTGTTATTGTCTTGACATTGAAGAGTAATCATACATTGGTGAGTAAGTGTTAATTAAATATAATTAATCAGAGTCTCTGTGGGAACGAACTAGAAATCATTCTATATTACTTGCGAATTCGTATACTTGCCTGATTTATTTAGCGCATTCTTTGTGCCTAACAAGTTTTTGGCATCGCTGCCGGTGACTCGGTGTTAATTTATTTAATTTATGTACTTGCCATCATTGGTCGTTAGGATTCAGTGATTAAGATTTGTTACTTACTGCTTTCGGTTTTTATTTCAGGTACTCTAGCAAGCGTTTATGCAAACACGTTCTCGCACTCGCAAGAGGACTCTGGATAAAGCTGCGGAGACAGATACAACTTTTGATTTTCTGGAGAAGATAGTTTTTGAAGATTCGGATAAAGAGAGTGAAAAGAAAGAACTTGAAATAATGGGTGATCATATAGTTCAAGCTGATCCAGCTCTTATGGACTTTTCTCGGCCTAAAATTGATGAAATTCAGTCAAGCATCATTCATCCGGCTATTGAGGCCAATAATTTTGAAATCAAGCCGGGCACTATTCAGATGGTGTAGAATTCTGTTTCTTTCGGAGGTGCTACGACTGAAGATCCCAACATGCATATCAGGAATTTTGTCGAGATCTGTAGTACTTTCAAATATAATGGTGTTACTGATGAGGGTATCAAGCTGAGGCTTTTCCCATTCTCTCTGAGGGACAAAGCTAAGGACTTGTTACATTTTTTATCGGTTGGGTCCATTACTACTTGGCAAGATCTTGCACAAAAGTTTCTGGTGAAGTTCTATCCAATGGCCAAAACTGCAGCTATGAGGAGTGCTCTTACTCAGTTTGCGCAGCAACCATGAGAAACTATGTGCGAAGCTTGGGAGCGCTATAAGAAGATGTTGAGAAAGTGTCCACATCATGGTATGCCTAACTGGATGGTGATCACTGGTTTCTACAATGGTTTGGGGGTCCAATCTCGACCCATGCTCGATGCAGCTTTTGGAGGCGCCTTGTGGGCCAAAAGCTATACTGAGGCCTATAATCTCGTTGAAACTATGGCTACAAATGAGTATCAAAACCCAACTCAAAGGATGATGCCTGGGAAGGTAGCAGGTATTCTGGAAGTTGATGTAGCTACAGCTATTGCAGCACAGCTCCAAGTGTTGTCTATGAAGATCGATTCTTTAGCCAACTATGGAGTCAATCAAATAGCTATTGTCTGTGAGATTTGTGCAGGCTCTCATGCTACGGATCAGTGTTCTCTTGTTAATGAATCTATTCAGTATGTGAACAATTATCAGTGACCGCAGTAACCTGTGCCCGCTACTTATCATCCTAATAACAGAAATCATCCCAATTTCAGCTGGAGCAATAATCAGAATGCTGTTCAGCAACCATATCAGCAAGCTGCAAGTAAACAGTTTAATCCACCTGGATTCCAGCAACCTCAATAATATGCTCAAAGGTAAGCATATCCTCAACAAGGAGGTGCTGCTCCACCTTCTAGTGCTGATTTTGAGGAGTTAAAGCTGTTGTGCAAAAGTTAGGCTATTTAGATCAAGACCTTAGAAAATCAAATTGGACAAATAGCCAATGCCTTTCTTTATCATCAACCTGGCACACTTCCCAACGATACTGAAGTGCCAGGAAGGAAGGAAGCTAACAAGCAAGTCAAAGCTGTCACCTTAAGGTCTGGAAAAGTTGCTGATGCTGAAAAAGCAAAGATGGAGAAGCTAAAGTTGTAGATGAAGAAGAAAAGCAAAAGGAGAAAGAGGGGGAACCAAGGAAGACTACTGTTGAACACACTCTGCCTGAGGGTAATACAGGGGAGAAACAGCTCTATCCTCCACCACCTTTTCCTAAGAGATTGCAAAAACAAAAGTTGGACAAGCAATTTGGTAAGTTTCTGGAGGTGTTCAAGAAACTTCACATCAACATACCTTTCGCTGACGCTCTAGAGCAAATGCCTAGTTATGCGAAATTCATGAAAGGTATTCTATCAAGGAAGGTGAAACTGGATGATCTTAATACCGTTGCTCTAACGGAAGAGTGCAGTGATGTGCTACAACAAAAGTTACCTCCAAAGCTTAAGGATCTAGGTAGCTTCACCATTTCTTGCACCATTGGCAAGTTGTCATTCAACAAGTGCCTTTGCGATTTGGGAGCAAGCATCAATCTGATGCCGTTGTCTATCTTCAAAAAGCTGAATTTGCCTGATCTGAAGCCCACCTACATGTCTCTACAATTGGCTGATCGTTCTATTACATACCCACGAGGCATCGTGGAGGACGTGCTAGTAAAGGTGGACAAGCTCATCTTTCCTACAGATTTTGTCATTCTGGATTTCGAGGAAGATAAGAAGATTCCCATAATCTTGGGAAGACCTTTCTTGGCTACAGGCCGTACCTTGATAGATGTGCAAAAAGGTGAACTTACTATGAGGGTGCAAGATCAGGATATGACATTCAATGTGTTCAATGCAATGAAATTCCCTACGGAAGATGAGGAGTGTTTCAAGATGGATTTGATTGATTCTGCAGTTACTTCAGAACTTGATCATGTGCTAAGGTCTGATGCCTTAGAAAAAGCCTGATTGGGGGAATTTGACAGTGATGATGAGGAAGGCAATGAGCAGTTACAATATCTAAATGCTTCTCCTTAGAAATGAAAGCTAGACATGCCATTTGAATCTCTTGGTAATATTGATCTCAAGAATGCTGAGGGAAAGCTCAAACCATCTATCGAAGAAGCACCTACTTTGGAGCTTAAGCCATTGCCTGAACACTTGAGGTATGCTCTTTTAGGTGATGCATCTACTTTGCCTATTATTATTTCAGCTAACCTTTCAGGTAGTGATGAGGACAAGCTTTTGAGGAATCTGAGAGAATTTAAATCGGCCATCGGATGGACTATAACAGATATAAAAGGGATCAGCCCTTCGTACTGCATGCATAAAATTCTGCTAGAGGAAGGTAGTAAGCCGACTGTTGAGCAACAACAAAGGCTTAATACTATCATGACAAAAGTGGTAAAGAAAGAAATTCTATAGTGGCTGGATGCAGGAATCATATATCCTATTTCTGACAGTTCTTGGGTGAGCCCCGTGCAATGTGTACCTAAGAAAGGAGGTATTACCATGGTAGCAAATGAGAAGAACAAGCTCATCCCCACTCGAACAGTCACATGATGGAGGGTATGTATGGATTACAAAAAGTTGAATAAAGCCACAAGGAAGGATCACTTCCCTCTTCCATTTATTGATCAGATGCTTGATAGGTCGGCTGGTCATGAGTATTATTGTCTTCTGGATGGCTATTCGAGCTACAATCAGATTTGTATTGCACCAGAAGATCAGGAGAAGACTACTTTCACTTGTCCATTCAGCACGTTTGATTTTTGCAGAGTATCTTTTAGCTTATGTGGCGCACCTGCCACTTTTCAGAGATGCATGATGGCTAAATTCTCTGATATGATTGGAAATAATATTGAAGTGTTTATGGACGACTTCTCCGTCTTTGGACATTCGTATGATGAATGCTTGAATAATCTCCGTTTGGTGCTCAAAAGGTGTGTGGAAACCAATCTAGTGCTCAATTGGGAAAAATGTCATTTCATGGTGCAACAAGGCATCATGCTTGGCCATAAGGTCTCTAGTAAGGGTCTTGAGGTGGATAAGGCCAAGGTGGGAGTCATTGAAAATCTCCCGCCACATATTTCTGTGAAAGAAACCCGTAGCTTTCTTGGTCATGCGGGTTTTTATCAGCGTTTCATCAAGGACTTCTCTAAAATATCTAAGCCATTGTGCAACTTGCTCGAGAAAGATGTGCCTTTGAAATTTGATGATATATTCTTGGCATCATTCGAGACTCTAAAGAAGAGTTTGATCACTGCACCAGTTATTACGGCACTTGATTGGAGAGAACCTTTTGAGATGATGTGCGATGAAAGTGATTATGCAGTGGGAGCAGTTCTTGGGCAGCGTAAGTCTAGTATCTTTCGTGTGGTCTACTATGCTAGTAAGACACTAAATGGAGCTAAACTGAACTACACCACTACTGAGAAGGAGCTCTTGGCGATAGTTTTTGGTTTCGAAAAATTTCGATCTTATCTACTTGAGACAAAGGTGACAATGTTTACTGATCACGCTGCCATCCGCTATCTGGTCTCGAAGAAGGATTTGAAGCCTAGTCTTATTCGTTGGGTGCTCTTGCTACAGGAATTTGAGTTAGAGATCAAGGATCGAAAAGGTACTAAAAATCAAGTAGCTGACCATCTCTCTAGATTGGAGAATCCTGATTCTACTTCACATGATAAGACATTGATCAACGAATCTTTTCCGGATGAGAAGTTGTTCGCAATTAAAGAGGAAGAGTCATGGTTTGCAGATATTATGAATTATCTTGTTAGCAATATAATGCCTCCTAATATGAATGCGGCTCAAAAGAAGAAGTTTCTGTATGAGGTGAAGTGGTATATGTGGGATGAACTATATTTGTTTAGACAAGGAGCTGACCAGATCATCAGGAGATGTATCCCATTCTGTGAGACGGAGGGGATATTACGAGACTGTCATTCCACAGTTTATGGTGGACATTATGGGGGTGAAAAGACAGTAGCTCGTATTCTTCAAGCAGGTTTTTTCTGGCCTACGTTGTTTAAGGATGCACATCAGTTCGTTTTAAGGTGTGATCGTTGCCAAAAAGTTGGGGATCTTACCAGAAAGGATGAGATGCCTTTAAATGTGATGCTTGAAGTTGTGGTCTTCGATGTTTGGGGAATCAATTTCATGCGACCATTTATCTCGTTCTGTAATAATCAGTACCTTGCTTGCAGTCGATTATATCTCGAAATGGGTAGAAGTCAAGGCTCTACCGACTAATGATGCAAAGGTAGTGTTGAGTTTTCTTCATAAGCAGATATTCACAAGGTTTGGAACGTCATGAGTTATCATAAGTGATAAGAGGTCGCAGTTTTGCAATCTTAAGTTCACTTCTATGATGCAACGCTATAATGTGAATCATCGCATTGCTACTGCCTATCATCCGCAAACTAATGGTCAAGCTGAAGTGTTTAATAGAGAGATCAAGCGCATTCTAGAGAAAGTCATTTGTCCGTCAAGGAAAGATTGGTCTTTGAAGCTCGATGAAGCTGTTTGGGCTTATAGAACAACATACAAGACTCCACTCGGGATGTCCCCATTTCAGCTTGTCTATGGTAAGGGATGTCATTTACCCGCGGAGCTTGAGCATAAGGCTTATTGGGCATTGAAGAAGTTAAACCTTGATCTAAATGCAGCTGTGAAGAAGCGAATACTTTAGTTAAATGAACTTGATGAATTTCGCCTTCAAGCATACGAAAATAACAAAATGTGCAAGGAAAAAGTAAAAAGGTGGCATGACAGGAAGCTATCTCCTAAGTCATTTGTGTCGGGGCAACAAGTTCTTCTATTGAACTCTCGTCTCCGACTTTTTCCTGGAAAGTTGAAATCAAGGTGGTCTGGACCATTTATCGTCAAAACTGTGTTTCCACATGAAGTGGTGGAGATTTTTGAGAATGATCCGGGCCAAGCATTCAAAGTAAATGGTCAGAGATTGAAGCACTATTATGGAGATACGGCAAACCGTGACGTGGTTAGTGCCGTTTTATTGTCAACTTGATCGTATTACTCTACGTCAAGCTAATGACGTAAAAGAATCGCTTCTTGGGAGGCAACCCAAGATATGAGACCATAGGAACCCTTAGAATTTAGTACTCTATCCAAAAACCCAAAAAAATCAGAAAAATATTGGCATAATTTGTTTTTCCAGAGACCTTGCAGGCGCCCGCCTGCTAGGACCAGGCGGCCGTGTGCTAGCAGGCACCTGCCTGCTGGTGCCAGGTGACCGTCTGCGGACCTGAACCTTGAAAAATCTTTTTCAGCCTATAAAAAAATAGAAAACAAAAACAAAAAAACCACAGCCCACAATCCCCATTACCCACAATTTTCTTCCTACAAATTAGCCACATTCCCACTCCAATTCAATTTCTAACCCTAAGCATACCCTATATATACATACAACCTCATATTACACATCTCATGTACTTTCAACTCTCAAACTCTCTCCTACACACTAAACACAAATTCTCAAGCCCTTATTTTCAGTTTTCATGGCACCAAAGAGATCGTGAACTATGGGTAGCAGCAGCACCAATCCGACTGCTACTAATTCGTCGAGGAGCACTGTTACGAGGCCCCGATTGTTGGATAGGGCTGCTGAGGAGGAGTATGATAAGCTTTTGACTAAGTCGATTATGAAGGAGAGGGGGTTCTTGCCATCGGGGAGGGATGGTGAGTTGTTACCGATGATTGCAGAGAAGGGATGGATTACTTTCGGTGAGTCACCTGAGGCGGTCCCGATGAGCGTTGTTTATGAGTTCTATACGAACGCCAAGGCCGACAAGATTGGGTTTTCTGTTGTTCGTGGGCTTACTGTTGATTACTAGCCCGAGGTGATTCATTGTGTTATTGGGCAGCGACAAAGGAAACCCTAGGAGGAGAATTGGAATAAAAAGGCCCCTGAGGATTTTGACTCAGATTTGATTATTGCTACTCTCTGTCAGCCAGGCACGGTATTGAAGTTTAAGAGGGGATCCAACGATTATCGTAGTTTCCCTGCTGTTGTCATGAACAGGTATGCTCGTGCATGGAATGCATTTATTTGTGCTAATATTCTTCCTTCTTCGCATGCACATGAGGTTAAACTTGAGAGAGCCAGGTTGTTGTGGGGGATTCCGAATGAGGAGTATTATGTGGACCTTGGTGAGTTCATCTACCTAGGGATTTTGAAGTTTTTGAGGGGGAGTCGCAATACAATATTCTGTATGCCTCTATTGTCACTAAGTTGTGCAAGGCAGTTGGAGTCCAGTGGCCTTCTTATGAGAAGTTGCAGATACCGACCGCTCCTATTGATTCATCGATGCTGAATGTGATGCACGAGTGGACGGGTGGAAAGCCCGAGTCACATGGTTTAGGATATCACCTCCCAGGAGGACGTCCAACAGCTGGTGCTACCATGGGTAGGTCTAATCAGGCTTAAGGAGAGGCAGGTTCTTCGAGAGCCCAGGGAGGAGATGGTTCGGGATTAGCTGATGTCCAGTACATGAGGCTTTCCGGGAGGATGGATGCGATGTATGAGTCACAGAGGAGGTTTGCACAGGAGCTTACCCTAGCACTTGAGACTGCATTTAGAGGCCTTGGAGCTGACATCCAGTGGCCCGTTTTTGGTGAGGATTCTGCTTATCCACCTCCTGACACTCCACCCTCTGAGGGTGATGATGATGATGATTCTTCTGAGTAGGTATACCATGTGTTCCCTTCTATTACCTTCACTAGGGACAGTGAAGATTTTAAGTTTGGGGGGTGGTAGTTAAGGAACATATTTGTGTGTGTATCATGTAGTTGCATTTTCATATAGTTGCATATTTTGCCATATAGTTTTTTCATATACCATGATCCCTTTTGTGTTGCTTTACCGATTGATATGTGATATTAATGTGAGTGTAGTAGTGATAGCGTTAAAGTGATGTTGAATCTTGTTAGGTTGACATGCATGCTAGAAACACTTGTAATTTCACTAAGTCTTAAAGTATGCTTAAGGACTAGATTGTTGTCATGGTTTGATGGTTTTTGAGGTTAATCTATTGCTTGTACTTAGAATGTATGATAGGCTCTCAATGATAAAAGGCATGAAAAGATAAAATTGGAGTAAAAATTGGAATTCAGTGCTAGTTATGGCTAGGCGTCAAATGGCTAGTTGCCGGCTCGTATTGTATACGAGTAGTCTAGGGTGGAGCAAGATGGAGTGAAACGCACTTGCTCAGAAATTGGAAAAAATAGAGAAAGAATAGAAAAAAAAAAAGAAAAGAAACAAAAAAATACGGTTTAATGCATAATTGGTCACGAGTGAGCTCTTTGGTATTCGAGTTATTAAGTTCTTAGGGGACTTTGTGCCTAGTGACCTAAGGCTTTTATAGTCTGGGATCCGCTAACCTAACGCTCGCTAAATGGATACCATTGCAAAAGTCTTTTGTGGACCACACTCATTGCACGATTAAATAAGCATTTGTTTATGTGTTGAATGAAAAGCATGATTCCGTAATAAACTCAAATGATCTTGTAGTGTTATAAGTCATTTTAAGTCTAGAATATATTCTTCGTATAATCTTGTGATTGCCTTGAGGATAATTAAGTTATGATGATTGATCTAATTTTGAAGCATATCTGTTAAGCATTCGCACAAACCACGTTTCTAGTTGTATGTTAGCTTGCTTGATTTGATTGATCTCTAGTCACCTAATTGCATTTGTTGACATGTCATGTGTTAGTTGGTTTAGTCATCGCGATGGGGATCGCTGCATTCATATAGTTTATATTGATGCATATTTTTATTCTATTTTTGAGTCTGTGCTGCATGAAGACAAGCATCGATTTAAGTTTGGGGGTGTGATAAGTGGCATTTTATACCACTTAGAGTGTCTCGTAACGGCTTGAATTGGTGTCTTGAACTCGAGTATTTTGTGTATTTAACGCATTTTCGAGTCTTTTTGCATTTCAGGGTGTAACTTGCTTATATAGGAGAATTTCATCAAAATAAGCTAAGGGAAGTACTTGGGATCAGTTACGGGGAGTTGTGTGAAAAAATAATCAAAATCAAAAGCAAACTTAGGAAAATTCCAGAAGGCTTGCAGGTGCCTTCCTGGAAGGAGCAGGCGACCGCCTGGTAGCAGGCGCCCGCCTGGAAGGAGGAGGCGGCCGCCTGGGTTCGTAATTTCAGAATCTGATTTTTAGAATTCAAGTTCTAATGGGCTTCTGTTGGCGTTGTTACTTGTGGACTCTTATATAAACCTATTGGGGAGACGTTTTCAACAACAAGTAACAAGGAGAGAAGATCAAGAAGACCGTTTTAGCACGCATCAATGAAGAAGAGGAAGCATACGTTATATTGTGACTCTTTTAATTCGTTGTAACAGTGGATGCTAGTTTTCTTTACTCTCTGAACCTTAAAACTCTTATGACGTACTCTGTTCTTTATTAAATATTTTTATTAGTTTACATCGTTGTGTTATTATCATGTTTTCATATGAACCCATGGTGACAATGAGTTCTATTATGGGCTAATCGTGATTATGGGATCATAGCAGATTTACTATGGATTTCTTTAGTTAATTGTTTAATATCTTGGTATGTGGTGATTGTATGATATCTAGTATAGGTTGTGCGTATTCGTCTTATGTGCATCGCGGGCATATAAGATAGTTTGTTAATCTCTTGTGAAGAGATAGTGAATCTTGAGATTTAGAACTTGCCATGCTAGCATAGGTTCATGTATTGTATGCATGATTAGTGGGTAACTCTAACCGTTTTACTTGCCCTGTGTAATCATAATGAATAACTTGCACTTAAATCGTTATGTTGTCAAATTCTGTAGAAATATAGGGTCTCAACATAATTGATGCCTATTCAACTTCTATCTTAATTGTGGATGCTTGGTAGAATGGTATTCGTACAACGAAAGTTGGCGCTTATCAGTTTCGTGTTGTTCGATTAATATCATCACCATTACATGCTAAGGGTAATAACAATAACTACTGAATGAAGTAGTAATGAAGTTATGGTCTCATGTGTGTTTAATATTGATAATTTAAGTGTTTATTTCTCATAGTTAATATTAGTTAATCATCCTTAATTGTTATTGTCTTGACATTGAAGAGTAATCATACATTGGTGAGTAAGTGTTAATTAATTATAATTAATCAGAGTCTCCGTGGGAACGAACTAGAAATCATTCTATATTACTTACGAACGTGTATACTTGCGTGATTTATTTAGCGCATGCTTTGTGCCTAACAACTGGCAGTAAATAAGGAGACAAGAAAAGAGATGCCAAGAATAAAGGAAATGATGAGAAGAAGAGTGAAGAGAGAAGAAAGAAGAAGGAGGAGGATGGTTCAGAACCAAAGAAAAATGTCTAGTCAATCCAAATCCAACCTGCTCAAACCACTAAACCAATAAGCTCAAACATTCAACTATCATTGACCTCAAAGCCCAAGTTTTTGTATAAACCAACTGCAAACACCCTACTAAAAAATACCAATCACATCCTGCCAATCCACCTTGAAGAAAATCTCAAACCTACCCTCATTCAAACCACCAGCCAAAACTCATTACAAATTTGTTGAAAGAAAACCAAAGAAACTGCAAGTTACTGAGAGGGCTATCTAGAATTATTATGATCAGTCTGATTTTCTGCCACTAAATTGGTGCATCACAGATGGAGAGTACTTTCAACAACTAGCTGAAGAAATAGTCAGGATCTGGGTTATTTCCCATACAGAAATCAGAATATATTATGATGATGGTTCCTTCACTCTACTTGGCAGCAACCTAATGGACACACTTTCAACCACAGAATTCAAAAGAGTGATCAGTTTGATGAAGAATAAGGATACTATTACAAGGGCTTGGAAGGTTGTATTATGTGTATGGGTGAGAAAAAGGGATGAAAAAAATGCAGGAGCAAAGGCTGAAAAGGAAGAAAAAGATAGAAAATATGCAGAAGAACTTACAAGACTTGAACAAAGATCAAATGAGCTAAATGAAAAGGGGTTGAGCAGAATTTCTAAGGATGGACACTTTCTGAACATAAAGGTTGGCAGATTTTAATAATTTAGAGCTGGTTATCTGAATGGTTATTCATCAAATGAGTGGATCAAGCTTGTAGAAGCTCTAAGAGGTATTGAAATCATAGAAGAACTTCAAGTGCTAGTAAATCTTAAGGACCTTATTAGAAAGGAGCCAGGCTATGAGGATTTCATGTAATGAATGTACCTATCAAACTCCTGTAATCACCAATGTATAAAATTTGTACTTTTTCAATTTTTTATGTAATGTCTTATTGTTCATTGTAACTTGGGGTTAGTCTTGTTACCATGAATGAATTTGTGATAAGCAATCTTCTCACAAATTGGGGGAGATTGTTGTGCAAGACATGCCTGTATTATAACAAGACTAAGTTAAATTGACAGCTCTAAGAATTAGTTGCATGATAATCTAATTTGTATTTTGTATTGTATTACTTGAGTCTATAAAAATGTAAAAGATTAGACTGAAGTATTTTTTTGTAAACAGTCTCAAGCCTAAGAATAAACTCTGGAAGAAGATCATGCCTCAGAGAAATTGTGAAGAAGCTTGGAGTTGAATAAATCTGTTTTAGGAAAAATATTTTAAGTCAAGATATCTACAAGTCACAGATCAAAAATAATACAGAGAAGTCATTCGAGAACTTCAGAATGACTTACCGAGAAGTCTAAAACATCTTATAGAGAAGTCTCAGAGATATCGGCAAGCCAAATGGAGACATGAAGATTGGGGATATCGACAAGTCAAGTTATCATTAAAGATCTCAGAGATATCGACAAGTGAAAATGCCTATGGAGATCTCAAAGATATCAACAAGTCATTTCTATATTAAAGAACTCAGAGATATCGACAAGTCAACATGAAGATATGAAGATTGGAGATATCGACAAGTCAACTGTCTCATTAGAGATCTCAGAGATATCGACAAGTTAAAATGCCTATAGAGATCTCAGAGATATCGAAAAGTCATTTCTACATGCAAAATTTTGGAGACCTCGACAAGCTAAGTTCAATATAGAGAACTCAAAGACCTCGACAAGTCAAAACACTTATATAGAACTAAGAGATCTCGATAGACCATTATACTTATTGAGATGTCAGTTCTCTATACAACAAACTGAAGATCTCGATATGAAGCTCAAGTACAGAATGCAGACAAGTTAAATATTCAAGATTATTAATCAACAAATGATCTAATCAGTAAGATTAAAAAGCCTACAAAAGAAGTTTGAAGAGTGCCAGATCAAAGGCCAAGATTAATTGACAAAGGAAAGTAAAAAATTCACAAGATTTGCAAAGATACACTAAGCCAAAAATGGAAAGCTTTAGAGATAACTTAAAGTATTTGTACATTCTATTGCATGTTGTGTAAACCTGTGTTTACTAATCTATAAAGTAAACACTGGCCCTTTGCTTTTAAATTGTATCAAACAGATCTAGAATTTCTTGTAACTCTCTCAAGGAAGAAGCTGAGTTCTTTACTTACAAGAAACCTAGGATTTGTAGCAAGACACTAGCTTAATGCGAGTTTTGAAATATTATGTGCACTATTTTATTTCAATTAACATAGTATAGCTACATTTCTAATCTTCTTTGTTAACCAAGCAACTAACATTCAAAAAGCCTTAAAAATATCCAAAACACATTCACCCCCCCTCTCTGTTGTATACATTACCTAAAAGATGCACAGACTCCACCAGTCATTCAAGTTGTGGAGCAAAAGAACAAAGGACCTTAAAAACAAGTTGTGTTGGAGCTAGAGGAAGATGAGTATTATACCCTTGATGCTAGATGAGATGGACCAATCTATGGTATACCTCGCTAGAAAATTTTCTAACATTAGGGTCAAAAAGCCAAGATTCTTCAAGAACAAGGGACAGTCTTCCAACAGTAACAATTGAAAACCAAAAGCTCAGTATAACTCAGCTAGCAAAGGTGGCTACAAGACTGGATCTGTTGACAAATCAAAGATAAGGTGTTTCAACTGTGATGAGTTGGGTCACTTTGCTACTGAGTGCAGAAAGCCAAAGAAAGTGAAGAAGGATAAATCTTATCTGAAATTGGAAGCAAAGTATAAAGCTTTCTTGAAAAAACAACAGGGAAAAGCTTATATTGCTGAAGGAAAGAGTTGGAATGACACTGATGAAGATGATGAAAAAGAAGAATTTGGAAATTATGCTTTCATGGCTCTTGAGCATGGAGAATCATCCACTTCAAAATCAAAGGTACCAACTCTAACCACTATTGATTTAGATGCAATTCAATATAAAGAAACTGTTGAAAAGATGAGTGTGGAGATGTTTCATATCTATACAAGCATGGTGGAAGCTACCGAGGAAGTGAGTAGGCTATCAAAGATAAATGAGAAGCTTGAGATTGAGAAGCAAGATTTGGAACTGCAGCTTGTTGAGCTTGAAACTGTCAAGCAAGAAAATGAATATTTGAAGAACAAGCTAAAGTGTACTAGTTAAATTTAAGTTGTGTTGAGGGAAAAGTTAGAAAAGAATGAAGTGAAATTAAAGTCATTCAGAAATGCATCTTAGTTGATTGGAAAATACCATGAGAAGAACAAACCATATGCTAACATAGCTATTGGTTTGGACTATGATGCCTTGAACAACAATAAGAAAAATGAAGGTAACAAAGGAAAAGCAATAGCAAATCAGGATGTCCCAGTTATGCTGAGAAAAGTTGATGCACCTTTGTTGAAAGCATGTGAAGTCAATTTTAGTGAAGAGATGGTGATCAAGCAAGAGCTTGCAGATGAGGACAATGAAAAGAAATACACAGAAATAACTCCAACTCCTAAAACTGAAAAGAAGCCCATGGTAGATCAAGTCTCTAAGAAGCCAATAAAGGAAATCAAGACTGGGAATGCAGGAAAGAAAAAGAAGAGTGGAAATGGGAAAATTGGAGTAAACAAAAGAAACAACTTTGCATTTGTTGCAGATGCTCCCAGGAAATAATGTTAAAAGTGTGGCTCTATAAGTCATCTAGCTTACCTTTGTAAAAAGGCTGTTAGTGAGCCAAAAGTGGGAGAATGCAAATATAATGAAGCAAAGGCTGAAGACCTCTATTCTTTCTGTGACAAGTTTAATTGCATTCCGTGTAATATGAAAGTAATGACAAACTATTATAGACTAAAAATGAATCTCAGAGAGGCAAAAATTGAGTCTTGGGTAGCTAAACACACTTAATCCTTTCTGAATCATCAAATTTTACTTCTGCATATTCTGTTAATAAGAAGAAAGTACCCAACACTTTTGGGTAGCTAAATACACTTAATCCTCATTATGTGCAGGGTAAAGAAAAGAAGATCATATGGATCATAGACAGTGGATGCTCCAGGCATATGACAGATGATAAAGCCATGCTATCACAATTTGAAGAGATGGCTGGCCTATTGGTGACTTTTGGAGACAACGACAAAGGATTCATAATGAGATATGACAATTTAGTTTCTGGAAATATTGTCATTGAAGATGTAGCGGTGGTAGTTGGTCTTGAGGTGAATCTCCTGAGTGTCAGTCAATTCACAGATAAAGGATTCAATATTTCATTTGACAAAGGGGAATGTTTAATTATCAACAAAAAGACTGGTGAAGTTATAATGACTCGTATATTTTGTATTATTTAAAGTATAATTGTGGAATAATTAATTAAATAAAATATGTGTATTAGTCCTTTCAGTCATGTGATGTTTTGTTATTAATTATATGTGGTTATTGGTTTCCAAGGAAATATTTGTATAATTGATTACTGAACTGTATTATTTTTGTTTAACTTTTAAAAGTTGTTTTATGGCAGATTTACTTTCATAAATATTTGGATTGTCTTTAAATTCTTTTTTTTAATTTAATAATATCAACAATTATTTTTGGGATTTTATAAAATTTAAAAATCAATATTTCATTAATTATTTATCCCTAAATGATTTTTCTGATTGTATTTAATGTTAAATTCGATATTAAATTCAGAAATACTTCAAAAATTACGAAACTCATGTTTTATGAAGTTTATAATATTCCGAGAATTTTAAAATTATTTCGGAGATTTGTCGGATCAAATTCACTGCACGTTTGTTCGTTAAATCGTTAAATGCGGGTATGTTGCACATTTCAAAAATGGTTTAAAAATTATGAAAATTTTATTTTATTAGTTTTTATTTATTTATGAAATTTTAGAAGTATTTTGGGAATTTTTTGATGAATTTTCATGCGCGCCTCGGTTCTTTTAATTGAGAAAAGCGGAAAAGAAATTAGGTTGCCGGGTAATAATGGACACGTGTCCCACAGTTAGTATAATAATTGATACATGTCTAGTTTTTTTCAGTTTATTCGATACGTGGCAGATGCAAATCGATTACATACATTTCATTTCTTAATTCCTTTTCTTCCTATCTCTAATTTCTCTCGTCTCTCTCGGTCGAATCTCTCGAATCTCTCTCCTTTCTCTCTGCATGTATCCTTCCCCTATCCGTTCCTGTCTTTTTCCCCTATTTTTCTCACGTTTTCCGGCAATTCTTCCCTGTTTCTCTCCGCTTCCGTTCCCGGTTGTTTCGTTACCGCCACCGCACCTAGTTCCGGTGAGGCCTGGTGGTTTCGATTAGCTTCGCTTGATTATATATGTCTGCATATATATATATATATGTGTGTGTGTGTATGTTCCTGATTATGTGTGAGTGTTTTGTGTGTGTGTTTTTTGTGTGTATGGGTGGCGGCGTGTGTCTGTGTTGGTGGCTATGATTCCCGTGTTTTGTGTTGGCTTCTCTGTTGGGCTTGTTACATATTTTTGTTGTTAGGCCTGTTGGGCCGTGGACTGATTTTTTTTTTGATTTCTTTTAATTGCAGGAATTATTGATTCAAAACTTTATGATAATAAATAGTAATTTGTGCGGAAATTATTTTTGAATAATTGTTGAAATTTATTCGGACACCCGAATATTTTTGGGCACCAATAAATTTTTCTGCCGTTGACGATGAACTTCGGTGAGTCAGCGGTGGATGGTGATGATTAATTCTGATTTCTAAATTTATAAAATAAATAAAGTGATTTGTATAATTAGTTTTTGTACGTAAATAGTTATTTAATTATAAAAATCGTATTGTGACGTAAATTATGGAATTGTGATTGTTGGGAATTGGATGTCGATTATGTTTCGATGGGTAGGCTTATCGATAGAGGAGTCGCTGTCCAAGTTTTCCGAAAATTATTTTAAATATGTGAAGCGTACCGTACTGCAAAAACATCTTAAGCCAAATTACTACCAAATTTTAAACCCAAAGTTTACAACCCTTAGGGAACTACTAGTCCCTACATGCTCCAACATTTGACGATAGGCATACCCCGAGTCCCCAAAAGTCTTACGCGCGGTTTGCTTGAAACGAACCATCTTCGGGTTTCAATGAAGAGATAACATCAATAACAATATTAATGAGCAAAATGCTCAGCAATTGAATAACAGTGTATAACAATGCATCATAACCGTGATAAAACGATAACAGAAGATAAATCAGCAATATGAAATCTTAAATAGAAGATCAAGTTATAATGAGTGAATGGAATTGGAAATCACACAACGTTATGAGCAACGAGGGGTGATCAGCCCACATCAAAGCTCCGAACCACATAACAAGTGATTCACAACCTTTGAGGATCCTCGGCACACATTGTCCATATAAAAACCATCAGGCTCCCTGCTACTGAGGTTTTAACAGTGACTGGAGCCTCAGTCATAACAAAATATACTATCCAATTTCTTTTAATCAAATCATTTTACTTTAAAAAGGGTTCTTGATCAAAGACAAGATAATAAGGGTTGATATTGACAAAGTTCAAATGAAGGAAACGATACTAGAGTTTGGTTTTCCAAAGGATATGATTCTAGGTTTTGAGGGTATTAGGATTCACATGATTTATTAAGGAACTATTGTAGGGTATTCACATGGATATGAGGTAATATATGAGAAAAGGAATCAATTCTAGTATGAAAGAGATTAACTAGATTCAAGACTTAATCATTGGGTGATGTAGGGACTAATTAATCTTATTGAAACTATAATCATGCATTCACAGGGCTTTTAACCACAAGCAACAGAATTATAGAGGTAAGTTGAGAGTTCACTTACCTAGACTACGCTTACAGAGTACTTCAATGGAATCGTCTAATGGCTCCTTTCCTGGCCTCCTACTAGAACCTATAATAAATAGTATCCCCGTCACAACTCTTGCTAACTACCCTTTCGCGTATACTATATATATATACACACAGAGATATATATATATATATATAGACATTTAAACATAATTAATTTCAAGTAATATATGGTTCACATAATCCACATAACACATAACAAGGAATGACATGGCAATAGTACACTTAGATCCTAATCACTCGAGCAATTATCCATTTAACAAATAATTATCAAGACTATTACTCCTAATCCTCCTTTATGGACCTCAACACAACCTAGATTTAGTAAAGCACACTTGTGCCTCACCTCACAAGACTTACAAATGCAATGCACCCTACTTAGCTTACCCGAATGCATACATTGACACCAATTGTGTGCCTTAATTTCTACCTTGGGCCTTTTCTATAATTAGACTCCTATGACTTCTTATGACCTTAATCTAACTTTATCAATTGGTTTGACATCAAGGCCTCACTTAAAAGATACACAAATGCAATGCACTTCTCTAATGTCCGTAAAGGCAACTCTAATGGTGACTCTCGGGTGCTTCGGTGGAAATAAGGTATCTCCACCTTGGGCCTTCACTCCAAACCAACTCTCAAAGGTTCTTAAGACTCTAAATTAACTCTCAAAGTTGGAATAAATCAAAGGCCTCACTCAGGCCTCCTAGGCCTCGAGTGGAAGTTGACACAAAACTGCCTTCCCTGATTTCCAAACTGCCTTACTTTTACCACTTAAAACTCATTTATATAGTTCAATTATTGGTTTTAATGACTTGTTAAGCTTCCTAAGACTTCATTATATCTATTTAGAACAAGGCCCCATGAAGGCCTAACCTATGACATGATAATAATCAACCAAAAGTCAAGCTTTCTCAAATCTTCCCTGTTCTGAGTTGCTCTCGGGTTTGTGTGTGTGTGCCTAACCAAATACAAGGTTTTATGCAATCTAAAGCTACTGGGCTCAAGTATGAACCAAGTCCCAACTCTCTTGAACTTAGGCCTACCAAGGCCTTGCTAAAACTCACCTAAAATGACCCAAACTTCTAGTACAAAAACCTGTCCAATTATAACCAATGCAACTCCTTCCACCTTAACTCCCTTCATTACACCAAAACCAAATAACAACCAACCAAGGCAAGTCCTAAAATACACTAATACCTACTGACTAAAAACATATAATATTCATTTACAATATTTTTAGCATGCAATCAATTATAAGGACAAGCAAAGTAACACATCACAAGACAAGCCATCACTTAGCATTTAAAAGGAAAAAAAAATCAAAGTAAACATGCATGATAACATTATGACACCTACTGACCTTAAACTCCTATCATCATATACATTATAAACTAGCATTTTATCAAAAGAAACATGGCATGTAACTCATGAAAATCAAGTATCACGAGGTTAAAAGAACAACTATATTAGTAATATCATGTCCTCGAGTTTTAAACAAAAATTCGAACTATATATCCAAATAATCACTTGATATCTACTGAATATAATCACTTATCATCATGGAGTACTTCATCAAGCATTTTATAACCAAAAACCATAGCATGCATCTCACACAACTCAAGTACCAAAATATAAAATCAACAAGTACGGTTTCTATTTAGAACATCACTTTTGAGTCGACATGCATGTATCATATCCAACATGCAAGTGCTTACTCAACATGAAAGTACTAAAATCAACATGAAAGTACTAAAATTAAGATATCTTGAAGGAAAAATAGCATGCAAGGGTTTAAACTTAACAAAATAACATTTATTAAGAGCAAGACTTCAAAATCAACATGCATGGTCCTTTCTAATAAAAACTTCTCAAAATCAACACTTTACATTCAGCTTCTAAGAAAATCATTACCAAATTTTTATGAACAATGAGTATGACTTGGTAAAATAGAAGTGTAACACCTCCCAAAGGTCATATCTTGTTCCTTCTATAAGCCACCATGGTTGCAACCTTAAGTTCATAAGAATCAAGGTCTCAACCTCGGCTTCTTCAACATGCAAGCATAAAACTCACCTCAAAATGATGTTACCCCACTAAATGATGAAGTTCTTGGCTTGAATAACTTGAAAAGTGAAGGAAGATGAAGAAAAATGAAGAAAATGGCAAGAATGGGGGTGGGGATAGGCTTCGGTCGAGAGGGAGAGAGGAGAGGGGAGGAGAGGGAGTTTGAGTGGGTGAGTGTGATGAAATGAGGCACTCACGTGGTTTTTGTTTGATTAAAGAGATAGTGGAATGAGGAATATACATGAATGCTCTTCTTGCTAGTTGTAACAAAATTGCATGCAAGGTTAAAGGAGTAAATTTGCAAGTTAGTGGGGTTGGAATGAACATTACTAGCCTTGGACTCTCTCTTATAAGCTAAATGCATGCAAGGGTATACTAGTAATCTATTAATTAATAAAAGTATGATTAAAAATAAAGTTTTTAATAAATAAAATACAACTTCATAAATCATAAAATAAATACCATAAATACTATGAAATTTTAGAAGTTTATAAAAGTGTTTTCTAAAATTTTGAACAAGAATATATTTTTAAAGCATTTTTTAAGGTCAATACTCTATGAAACAAACCATAATCAATATTTTAGGCCACATAAGAAAATGCAAATAATTTGATTCTAAGCTGAATAATAATTTATCGATTAATCGCAACTACGACAACTCAAATATTATTTACTCACGTAACGAAATTAGCTTACGTTCATTTAATTATACGCTTATAAATAATCTAACGATATTCGCAATTCCATACAATGAAGAATGTATATGAACACATTGAATTCACATAATTTCTAACATCTAACACACAAAAATTATATCGCACAAAACAGAATATCATATTACATTCATATCAAATATTTACAGGCGTTACACGTACTATATTATATTAAAAGTTTCGTTATTGTAAATATCGTTACGTGGATATATATATATGTGATACGAGTCGGGTTATCGGATTAGGTTATTTAGGTTCGAGGATATCAAGCATGTCGGTATAACTAATTAGGTCTGTTACTGTAGATCCCAGTCAGAGTTCACGAGGACTAAAGTCAGTCAACCGCAACTACCCTAGGAATCCCGAGAAATCATCACAAGGCAAGTACCCCTGACCATTCTTTAATGGTTCAGTACATATGAATAAACTGTTGATTTATTTTTGAACAAGAACATAAACATTTTAAGTTACTTATCCCCTGTAGTTATAACTAATTGTTTTAAATCTGTTTTGGGGAAAAAGTAACTTCGAAAAGGCACCTATCTCTGAATGAAAATAATTTTGTGAACAGTTTTATATGTGGTGTTAAATAAACGGTTTTAAACTAAGATAGGTACAAGTGTTTTGAAAACTGGATAAAACGACGAGATATTGGATACATAGGTGCCAGAGTGGCCTATTGAGGTTGCGTAAGCAACTAATTCGGTTGCGCGCACTTTAGTCCAGCAGGTCAGAAACCTAGCTAGTCTCTGAGTTCCGGAACAGGTTTATGGGATGACAGTTGGAGCCGTCTGGTGTTGATAGCCTGATCAGTTGTCTTCACATATCCACTACGTATCTGATTTGGTTTTGTGATTCCCATGATGGAAACGGTGATTTATACAGTTGAATTATAAATGTGAATAACATGCTAAAATTGGACTCTGGTGTTTACACAACATACAACTACATTATTTTATTAAGAACATGCTAGTCAGTGATATCCAGATCTTTTACAGTTGTTTTGTTTTGACAGAGATTCAAACTGATTTACAGGTTATTGTTTTATAGTTCTGTTCCTATAACTGTTTACATTACTGTTTTTACTTGATATTCATATGTTGGTACTGTTGAGCGATTATATGCTCACTCTTGCAACATGTTATATATATTGCAGATGCCTAGACAATCACTCAGACTTGGTCAGAACAGAGTCTTAGCCCCTTCCGATCCTGTCTCCTCTGAGGTAGTTTGTATCAGACCATGTGCAGTCGGATGAGTTGCTGAATAAGTTAGTGTGTCAGACTTTTGAATAAATGGTTTTGTAATAGTAAGTAGCTTAAATCATACTTGAACTTGGATCGGATCTTGGTTTTGGGGTCGTGTTAGTATAATAATAATAATAATAATAATAATAATAATAATAATAATAATAATCTTGTAGTTTATGTTTGTGGTTTGTTAGGTTTGGTGACATCAACTCCTGACCCTGGGGTTGAGTCCGTCATAGTTGGTATTAGAGCTACAGGTTCGAGTCCCCGATTTAGGTTAAGATCGAGTCATAAGAGTATAGACATTGTGTCTGAAGGTGTGAGTCAGCAACTTATTTAGAGGAGCGAACCTAAGAGTTAGTCGAGGGTTCCGAAGGCGTTACCCTGACATCTATTGATGTTTTGATAAAACTGCTTTAACCTTATTGTGTCTATCCTGTATATTTTTATTGTTGGCAGTGGCTCATTGTGATATCCATTTCTCCATCCCGGGAGAACAGATCTGATTCAAACAACTCAGCCTTAGAGAGGACACTAGATATTATAGCTGAGGAGACTCTTTTACCTCCCCCACCAGTGCCTCAGTTTTTCCCGAGAGATATACCTGGACCTAGTGCCCGTCCTTGTTGGGTGCGGAGGTCAGTGTCAGCTATTAGAGATTTTCCACCGGGTTGCAGACCTAGCTTTTCTTTTCTTAGACCTCCAGTCCCTCCATCTGCTCCTACAGGTACTTCCTCCCGGATTCCGTATCATGTTCATCAGGCAGTGAACAGATCTTTGATCAGAGATCAGAGCCCAGAGTTAGCTGCACATCTTGACCGAGTGCCAGTTGGACCCTTCCAGGGTAATCCTGTTCCCTTACCTAACATCCAGGCTAGAGTGAGGACTTTGACTCAGACTACTGTTGAGCGAGCTAGATCTATTGACCCTTTCATTAGCTCTGAGTTTATGGCTATCCATTACCAGGATCTGGTTAACTGGTTGGTGTTCGAGTTGGGTACGATTGGTCGCAGTGGCAGTGGCAGTAGCTAGAGAGGAGTTACAGCAGTAGTAGACAGAGCTCAAATCTGGTTACTTCAGGAGTTCTGTAATTTGTTTTATATGTACCTTATGTTGTTGTAGTATATAGTATATGGAGGCTGTTATATCAGCCAATTTTGTTGTGTATTCGGATGGTTTAGTAGTTGGATATCAGTTGTACTGGTTGGATTCTGTATGGTTGTTATATAATAGCTGCTTTATTTTGTTATTCAGTTTTATATACTTGTACGCTGTTATTACTGTTGTTACTATTATTGTTGCTTCTGTTCCTGATATTTCTAGAATTTGGACATTCACTCTGGATGGATCCAATTAATTGAGGATGAGAATATTATCTTAGTTGCAGCACTCTCCTGATACATATGTATAAACTGTTCGGAACATTCCATTTTTCTTATATATGACTGCTATGTTTCATGAGAAGGCCACCTAAAAAGAATCCTCAACCCAACAACGGATCTGCTAGGGATCCCTCCATGAGTGAATTAATAGATCTGTTGCGTCAGTAGTCTATTCAGCTGGCCTAACAGCAACAATAATTTTAGCAGTAGCAACAACAGTTTTAGCAACAACAACAACAATAACAGCAGCAACTCATACAACAACAACAAATCCAACAGCAGCAACTGCAGATCCAACAACAGTATCAGTTGAGGGGGGACAACCCAAACTATTAGTTTTAAATCTTTCCAGGCTGTAAAACCTCCTGAGTTCAAAGGTGAAGTAGATCATGTGGCTGACAGGATCTGGCTAAAGGAAATGGAGAAGGCTTTTGCACTCACCAAGGTGAGTGAGGATTTAAAGACAGACTATACTAGTTACTTTCTGAAGAATGATTCGAATTATTGGTGGGAGTCTACACGAGCCTTGGAAGGAGAAAGTCGTATTCCCTGGACCCAATTCACAGCACTATTCTTGGAAATATATTTCCCGGATTGTCTCTAAAACCCAATGGAGATAGAATTTCTGGAATTGAAGCAAGGAGATAGAAGTGTCACAGAGTATGAAGCCAAGTTCAAAGAGTTGGCTCGTATAGCACTAGAGTATGTAAGTTCAGAGGCTCAGAGGGTGAAGCGATTTCAACAAGGATTGAAGCCAGAGATTGGGAGTGGAGTTGTAGCTCTACAACTCATGACATATACTTCGGTAGTTCACAGAGTATGAAGCCAAGTTCAAAGAGTTGGCTCGTATAGCACCAGAGTATGTAAGTTTAGAGACTCAGAGGGTGAAGCGGTTTCGACAAGGATTGAAGCCAGAGTTTGGGAGTGGAGTTGTAGCTCTACAACTCAAGACATATACTTCGGTAGTTCAGGTCACCTTAGTGATAGAAAGTGATCAGAGATTGGCTGCTAAAGAAAGAGGTGAAAGGAAGAGAAAGTTTGAAGGTGAGCCTGCAAAGTCAGAACAAGGAGAAGCAAACCAGAAGTTTCAGCGACGGTTTGGAAGGAATAGAGACAGGAGATTTAGAAGGCAAAATTTCCCACAAGCTAAGCCTAGTACTACCTCAGTTATTTCTACTCCGATGAAGTCCAACAATCCGGTGATCGATTGTAAGACATGTGGAAAGAAGCACAGTGGTCAGTGCAGAGATAACGTCAACTATTTCAAGTATGGCCAGAAGGGTCATTATTCCACTGAGTGCAAATCTGAGAACCAGGGAGTAACATGTTTCAACTGTGGTAAAGTGGGACACATTGCTAGGAACTGAAAATCAGCTACCCAGGCCAGTGTAGGAGGAAGTGCATCTCAAGGACCAGCAACAAGTACAGTGTTAGGACGAAAACACGCGCTAATAATACATGCAAGTATACGCGTTCGCAAGTAATATAGAATTATTTCTAGTTCGTTTCTACAGAGACTCTTTTGGTTAACTTTAAGACTTATGCACTTATGCAACAATGGTATCGTTATTATTTAATGCTAAGACGAATTACAAATTGGTTTTGTTTATAACTAAGATATTAACTAACATGCAATAACTAAGAGAATAAAGAGTTGATTTACTATATGAGACAAACATGGGAATCTAACTTCATTCAAAGACATTGTTCTTAACTAATCAGATAACATGAAACTGATAAATGCCAACTTTCGTTGTATGATACCCTACTACCAGACATCCACAAAAGAGATAGAAGCTGAATAGACACCAAGTATATTGAGACCTTATATGTCTATAGAATTTGACAACATAATGGTTTATTGCTCAAGTTATTTCTCGTGATTACATAGGGCAAGTAAGATGGTTAAAATTACCTACAAATTTTGCATAACAAATACATGAACCTATGCTAGCATGGCAAGTTCTAACCACTAAATTCACTGTCGTTTCATTAGAGATTAACACGTTATCTTATATGTTCGCGACGCACATAAGATGAATAAGCATAACAAATACTAGGATATCATACAATCACGACACACCAAGATATCGAAACAAATTAACTATTGAAATCCATGAATAATCCGTTAGAACCCCATAATAACGATTAGTTCATATCCGAACTCATCATCACCGTGGGTTTCGATGAAAGCATGGTATAATAAACTAGGTCTTTATAACTGAATTATAAACACAGTATGTAATCCAGAGTAATAGGTTCAACAAACAAGAAAACTAGCATCCAACATTATAACATAAAATAAAGAATCAGAAGAATAAAATAGATCCTCTTCGCTTTCGTTGAATTGTGCTCTACGGTCTTCTCGTCGTCTTCTCCTTAAGCTTTGTTATCAAAAACATCTTTAAGTTGTCTTTATACAGCAGCCCAATTAATCTAGAAGCCCAGAAAATCCATCTTCTATTTGCAACAGGATTCTGAAATCCCGACCTGGCGCGGCCGCGCGCTACACCAGCGCGGGCGCACTGCATCTCTGACAACCCGGCACGGGCGCGCGCTAGCACAGCGCGGGCGCGCTGGTCTTCTGAAAAAAAATGAATTGCTTCTGTTTTATTGCTATTTTCTTATGGCGATTAACACACGAACATCCGATGCACCTTCCTAACACCAATTTAGCATCAAAATAATGCTAAACCTCATCCTTTCCTCCAACTATGCCTGAAATGCAAAAACACTTTGAAACACATCAAAAAATATAAATAACTTGACTATAATACACCAATTCGAAGCTTTAGGAAGCGTTATAAGTGGATATAAATGACACTTAACATACAACCAGGGCTAGAACTTACAAAATGACTACAAAATCTACGGCTCAGGATTCCGATGTATGTACGCTTTCTCTTAATTTCGTGCTTGTTAATGTTTTGCTTGATTTGGGAGCGTCTAAATCTTTCATATCCCTGAACTTTGCGAATAAAATGCAATTAATGTTGGAATACTTAGATGAACCTTTGACCGTAGAAGTGGCCAATCAAGATAAGGTACCTGTAATCCATTATGCCTTAAGTGTTCCATAGAGATTTCCATTGTAATAACCCCAATTTTTGGAAAAAATTTTTTTTGAAACCCTTATGAATAGTGATTTTGCAGATTATGCTGAATAAGAAAATTTTTCATGCCACACTATGTAGGGGTTCTGTTATTGATATTCTGAGATTTTATTAGTACTCTATATGGTATATAAGTGTATGTAAAGATCGTCAGAATCCAATTCCGAACACTTTGATTTTTCACGGAAATCCACCAGATACAGAAAGAAGTGAGTATAAGGTAACATGATAAATAGGATTTAAATTCAAGGATTTTAAGAGGGGATCATAAAAAGGAATATAAAATATTGAGGAAGGTTTAGGGGAACCCAAGTGATAAGATCCCGGATATGATCCCTCAAACGATAAACGAGAACGAAAGTTAAGCGAACTATATAACAGATAAGCGGTCATTAGCCAAGTAATTAGGGGTTAATCAAAGAGGTTAGTGGATGATGATGTCATCACACCAACAAGAAGAAGACAAGTGTAACAAGATGACCTAAGCTTGATGACCTAAGCATGACAAGTGGGAAGGATTGGTTGGTTGATTGTGAGCCACACATTTTTCACCATGGTAAAAATTTAATTTATTTTCAAGACAAAAGGAAGCAACCAACCAACAAATATCATAACACAAATACAAATTGAAAGTTGACTTTCCCATTTCAAGAAGAAAGCTCTCGGCTAAAACAAACCCAGCAACTTCAAACTGCCATATCTCCTTCAATACTCATCAAATGTTGTGTTCTATAGCTCGTTGGAAAGGTATTGAGATGGCCTACAACTCTTGTTCACAAGTCTCGTCGAAATAAGCATGGTAAGACCCTCATTTTTACAGTTCTTTCAATCGGACTTTTAGAAACTTTAAAGCCTAACTTTGTGTTCTTGATTTCTTTGGAAAGATCAAGCTTGTAGGAGGCTCCATAAGTCTTCCTAGTAACTTTCCACCCTCCAAGAAAGGTATAAATCTTCACACCCTTTAGTAATAAGTTTGAATGTTGAAGTTTGGAGATGGTTTGGATGGATGAGTAGTAATTTGAATGATAAGCATGATTCGAGCTTAATTGTTAAGTAGTTTAGTTGAATTTGGAGATGTTATAATATATGATTGGATTGAGATCCTTGAGCTTATTATGACTGAAATCAGTAGCATTGATGTGTATCTTGAGTTGTTGTTGATTGGTAGTTGGATTGATATGATTTGGAATGGTAAAATTTGGGAAATCGCGTAAACGTAGCCGTCGTAATGTCTGATTTACTTTAGACTGTTTTTGATCTTAACATCAGGACCCGAGAACTCCCTGTTAGGTTTTGACCATTACCATGATTAGATAGTTCATGTTATGAGCTTTGTTTTGATATGTGGTTCGTTTGAATCCGATGTACGGTTTAGGAGAAACGACCGTTTTAAGTAACGGCGTTTCGCGACCGAACCATTACCCCTCGCCTTACTTTGAAACCTTGGTTAAGGACCTTAAATGACTAATTGGGGTATGAAACATTTATGTCAAGTGGATTAGGCAGTTGGTAAGGTACTCGCAAAAGAATCGCCTTAATACCCTTAATGGTTAATTTATTAAAAATGGTGGAGCCGAGGGTACTCGAGCGACTTAAGTGAATCGTTAAGCGCGAAAGCGAGTGTTAGGACTCTAAATGGTTAAAGTCTAGTTTCTTAAGCGATCGGGGTTTAATTCCGACTTATGTTGTTGTTCATAGGTTATCGGACCCACTCTAAGCTTAAGTCTATCCGGGAGCACTCAGGCAAGTTTTCTACCCGTTATACTGTTGTTGTGATGTAAATATATGTATATGCATTATCTTGTGATAGATGCATGATGGTTAATTAGCAAAACTTGCGATATATTGGAGCATGTGATATGGTATATATGCATGTCTGTTTCGTAATCTTGATATATATCTGTTGATTCAATTGCTTATAAGTTGCATAATACCTATGCTAGAGATAAGTAGTAGTTGCGTATACCCTTAGTATAGGGGACCCAAAGGTGAACATATTTCTAAACCGGGAGTCGATGTTACCGAGTATAATATATATATATATATATTTATATATATATATAGATATAGTTTTCAAAACTATTAATCAAATAAGTTTTATTCGATAACTTTATTAATGAATATTATTTGGAATATTCATTCGAGAACTTATGACTCCGCTTATTTTATTTAATGAATATTATTTGGAATATTCATTCGAGGACTTATGACTCCGCTCATTTTATTTAATGAATATTATTTGGAATATTCATTCGAGGACTTATGACTCCGCTTATTTTATTTAATGAATATTATTTTGAATATTCATTCGAGGACTTATGACTCCGCTTATTTTATTTAATGAGTATTATTTGGAATATTCATTCGAGGACTTATGACTCCGCTTATTTTATTTAATGAATATTATTTTGAATATTCATTCGAGGACTTATGACTCCGCTTATTTACTAAATAATATTCTTTATTTTATTAAAGAATAATGTTTCGATAATCAAACTTATTTTCGATTATTCAAATAAAGATCATACTTTCGTATAAGTATATCTTTGGTTATTAATATTCATTTCAAGTATGAGTTTTAAAACTTCTAATTCAATTATTTTTATAAAGATTATTCTTTATGGGAATATTATTTAAATAATAATTATTCAGATATTTTCTAATATATTGGGACTGATTTATTTTATTTAATCAGCATTACTCCAAACATTCTTAAAAATGTTTTCGAGTCTTCAAAATGATTTTTAAAAGTTAGGGCGGATCCCAAAACTCATTTTCAAATTTAAGATCTTCCTTTCGAAAGGGATTTAAATACTCGCTCAAAACCTGGGGGATTCGGCTCTGTGGTGTATTTTACATTCGCAACGTGGTTGCTGTTTTGAGAAAACAATATGATTACTTGCCCAACGTTCGAGAAGTAAGTCCATCTAATTAAGTCGGCATAAGCGACAGGCCAGGGTACGGTCTATCAAAGTGTAAGTGGCTGGGTGGCAGTCCATCAACGCGTAAGAGGCCGGGTGCTGGTCCAGCACAAGGTCCTTATGTGGCCAGGGTGATGACCAGTGGGGGATTCATCCATCTACTAGTAGAAAAGGTTACTTACTGGTATCTTTGCCTGATCAGCAAGATATCAGGTTTATGCCAAGGTTTTCTCCTTTCCAAATTCATTGGATATTACAACTCTGTTTATAATTTTCATAACAGAGGTTTTCAAGGAGTGTACGAAATGTATATATATAGGTGTGTATATATATATCAGGACTTAATGAAGTATCTCGTAACTTTATTATTTATAATGATATTTCAAAGATTGAATCTATTCAAGTCTTATCTTGTAGTCTCATCAGTGTGATGAACTTTTGAAACTAATTATAACTTGAACGGTGGTAGTTCAAGTAGTATTCGGAAAAGATATAAGTATATTGGAGTATCTTGTAACTTCATCTTTTAAACTTATATCTAGTTAATGATTACCTTATGCATGACAAAGATTCTCAGAAAAATGTTGAGACAAGGTTGGATATATGAGATCACCTTGCAACGATATTTTTATACAGTTATAAACTGGAAATCTGTGTATATTATACATGTCAGAGGATTTCAAAGATTGTGAAAAGTATATATGTACATATACTGAATATTTTGTGACTTGGTCGCGTTAAGATATCAGCTTGGTTCATTTCATCTTGACCAAGACTTTCATGAGTACTATGAGAATGCTCATATATTGTAAATCATTATACATATTATTTTGGTGGGCTTGTTGCTCACCCTTGCTTTCTTCTTTCATCACACAACATCAGATAGACAAGATGAACAGGACCAAGCTCCCAATTCGTGAGCGGATAGGAAACGTTCTGCAGTTTCCTATAGGCGTTGATGTCGCTGTAGCTGAGGTAGGAACTACCAATAGGCTAGGCTTTCAACTTTTGATATACCAGATTATGTATATTTATGAATTGTAATAATGGCAAAGAAATGTAAATTTATTCAGAATCCCTTTTGAGGTGTAATGGCTTATAATTGTGGAATAAAATGACTTGTGTTATTTTTTTTTGGTATTCATCTCTGAGACTATAACTTGTGGTGTGTGTGTTTATTGTGGGGTCACAGTACAGAGTAGTTGATTATTTATTAAGATTGGGTGTTATTAAGGGAAATGGAACTCGTGACAACCCGGATCCCCGACCCCGGATTTGGGGGTGTTACATCCACGCTAGCATATGTTCATATGTTATTGTTATGCATGATTCATAGGTATTTTTAACCATCTTACTTGCCCTATGTAATCATGATAGATAACTTATGCATTAAACTGTTATGTTGTCAAATTCTATAGACATATAGGGTCTCAATATAATTGGTGTCTATTCAGCTTCTATCTCTTTTATGGATGTCTGGTAGTATGGTATTCGTGCAATGAAAGTTGGCGTTTATAAGTTTTGTGTTATCTGATTAGTGTCATCACCATTACATGCTAAGGTTAAGAACGAAAAGGCTATTGAATGAAGTATCTAATGAAGTTAGAATCTCATGTTTGTCATATATATTAATTTAATAATTCTTATTCTCTTAGTTATAATTGTTAGCTTAAGTTAGTTATAAATAATCCCAATTTGTTAATAGTCTTAGCATTGGATAATAACAATATCATTGTTGCATAGGTGCATATTCTTAAATTAACCAAAACCAGTCTCTGTGGGAACGAATCTGATTTATATCTTATACTACTTGCACACGCGTATACTTGCGTGTATTTTAGCGCGTGTTTAGCGACTAACAAGTTTTTGGCGCCGCTGCCGGGGACTCGGTGTTAATTTTTAGTTTATGTGTTTGTCATCAGTGGTCGTTAAATTTCATTGACTCAGACATTGTTACTTATCTGTTCCCTTGTCTTATCAGGTACTCTAGCGAGCGTGTATTCATACGTGTTCGCGGGCTCGTAAGAGAACTCTGGATCAAGCCGATGAAGAAGCTGTAGTGGTTTGAAGGGAAGTTGTTGAGGATGAAGAGAAGGTAGAAGAAGAAAAGAAAGTCAAGGAACCAGTTTTAGTAGTGATGGGAGATCGAGCAGAAATTCATAAGGCTTTGATGGACTATTCTCATCCTAAGATCAATGATATTCAGTCAAGAATCATCAGGCCAGCCATCTCGGCTAACACTTTTGAGATCAAGTCAAGCACGATTCAGATGATACAAAACTCAGTTTAGTTTGGGGGTTCTCCTACAAAAGACCCCAACATACACATCAGGGATTTTATCGAAATCTGTGACACTTTCAAGTTCAATGGTGTGACTGAAGATGCTATTAAACTGTGACTCTTCCCTTTCTCTCTGAGGGATAAAGCTAAGTGCTGGTTACATTCTCTACCACCAGGGTCTATCACTACTTGGGAAGATCTTGCTCAAAAGTTTCTCATTAAATTCTTCCCTATGGCGAAGACTGCTGCAATCAGGAATGCTCTTACTCAGTTTGCTCAGCAAACTGGAAAATCTTTGTGTGAGGCTTGGAATCGATATAAGGAGATGCTAAGGAAGTGCCCACACCATGGCATGCCTAATTGGATGATTATAAACTGTTTCTACAATGGATTGGGTGCTACTTCTAGACCCATGCTCGATGCAGCATCAGGAGGAGCCTTGTGGGCTAAGAGCTATAATGAAGCTTATGAATTAATTGAACTGATGGCTGCTAATGAATACCAGAATCCTTCCCAGAGTCTGACTCAGGGAAAAGTAGCAGGAATTCTGGAGTTGGATGCAGCAACTGCTATAGCTGCCTAACTTAAGGCTTTGACAATGAAGGTGGGCACTTTGGCTAATTATGGAGTTAATCAAATCTCTAGTGTCTGTGAGCTTTGTGCTGGTGCCCATGAGACTGATCAGTGTGCTATTTCTAGTGAATTAGCTTAGTTTGTGAGCAGCTTTCAGCGATCGCAACAACCTGTGCCAGCTACCTATCATCCTAACAATCGCAATCATCCTAATTTCAGCTGGAGCAACGCTCAGAATATGGTTCAACAACCTTATCAACAGTACCCATCTAAGCAGTACAACTCCCCTGGTTTTCAGCAACCATAATATGCACCAAGACAGCAACTTCAGCTACAACAAGCTAATAAAAAATCTGAATTAGAGGAATTGAAGCTTATGTGCAAAAGCCAAGCTATTTCTATCAAGACCTTGGAAAATCAAATTGGACAAATTGCCAATGCCTTACTAAATCGTCAACCGGGTACACTACCTAGTAACACTGAAGTACCAGGAAAGAGGGAAGCTAAGGAGCAGGTGAAGGCAATCACTTTGAGGTCTGGGAAGGTTGCAAATACCAAACAAACTCAAGTTTCGAAGGGAGAAGCCGGGGTTGAAGAAGTAGAGCAGCGGGAAGCGGAAGTGGAATCAAGGAAGACTATTGTTGAGCACACTTCTCCTGAGGGTAATACATGGGAGAAACATATCTATCCTCCACCGCATTTTCCTAAGCGGCTGCAGAAGAAAAAGATGGATAAGCAATTTGAGAAGTTTCTGGAGGTGTTCAAGAAACTTCATATCAACATATATTTCGCTGAGGCTCTTGAGCAGATGCCGAGTTACGCAAAGTTTATGAAGGGTATTCTCTCTCGGAAAGTGAAGCTAGATGATTTAGAGACTGTTGCTCTCACAGAGGAATGCAGTGTTGTGCTGCAACATAAGTTGCCTCTAAAGCTAAAAGATCCAGGAAGCTTCACTATTCCGTGTACTATTGGAAAAGTGTCTTTCGACAGATGCTTATGTGACTTGGGAGCTAGCATCAATCTGATGCCTTTGTCAATTTTCAAGAAGTTTAATTTGCCTGATCCAAAACCGACTTATATGACTTTGCAGTTGGCCGATCATTCTATTACATATCCTTGAGGTATTGTGGAGGATGTCTTGGTCAAGGTTGATAAACTCATCTTCCCTGCCGATTTCGTAATTCTTGATTTCAAGGAGGATAAGAAGATTCCCATAATCTCGGGGAGACCCTTCTTAGTGACTGGTCGTACCTTGATAGATGTGCAGAAGGGTGAGCTTACAATGCGAGTGCTGGATCAGGATGTAACTTTTAATGTGTTCAATGCTATGAAATTTCCTACGGAAAATGAGGAGTGCTTAAAGGTGGAGTTGGTCGATTCTGTGGTGACTTCAGAACTTGATCAATTGCTAAGGTCTGATGTTTTAGAGAAGGCCTTGTTAGGGAATTCAGATAGTGAAGATGACGAAGGTGAAGAACAATTGCAATATCTGAATGCTTCTCCTTGGAAGAGAAAGATTGATATTCCTTTTGAATCTCTTGGGATGGAGGAATTGAACCAAAATCCTAAACGCCTCAAGTCATCTATCGAGGAAGCGCCTACTCTTGAGCTTAATCTTTTACCTGAACATCTGAGGTATGCGTTTTTAGGTGATGCATCTACTTTGCCTGTTATTATTGCACCTGACCTTTCAGGTAGCGATGAGGAGAAGCTCTTGAGGATTCTAAGAGAGTTCAAATCGGCAATCGGGTGGACCATAGCAGATATTAAGGGAATCAGCCCTTCTTATTGCATGCATTAAATTCTTCTAGAGGAATGTAGCAAGCCCACGGTTGAGCAGCAAAGAAGACTTAATCCAATCATGAAGTAGTAAAGAAGGAAATTCTTAAATGGTTGGATGCAGGGATTATCTATCCCATTTCTGACAGTTCTTGGGTGAGTAAGGAGGTATGATCCTTCCTACTGAAGAAAGGAGGTATCATAGTTGTTTCCAATGAGAAGAATGAGCTCATTCCTACTCGAACAGTCACGTGATGGAGAGTTTGTATGGACTACATGAAGCTGAACAAGGCCACTAGGAAGGATCACTTCCCGCCGCCTTTCATTGACTAGATGCTGGACAGATTGCCTGGTCACGAGTAGTACTGTCTTCTGGATGGCTATTCGGGTTATAATCAGATTTGTATCACTCCAGAAGATCAGGAGAAGACTACCTTCACTTGTCTATTTGTTACTTTCGCCTTCAAACGAGTTTCTTTTGGTCTGTGTGGTGCACCAACCACATTTCAGAGGTGTATGATGGTCATCTTTTCTGATATGATTGGCCAGAATGTGGAGGTGTTCATGGACGACTTCTCTATATTTGGTAATTCTTTTGATGAATGCTTGCAGAATTTTAGACATGTTCTCAAGAGGTGTGTTGAGACCGACTTGGTTCTCAATTGGGAGAAATGTCACTTTATAGTGCGACAGGGCATTATTCTTGGGCACAAGGTATCTAGTAAAGGTCTTGAGGTGGACAAAGCCAAGGTAGGGGTCATTGAAAATCTTCGTCCACCAATTTCTGTTAAGGGAATTCGTAGTTTCCTTGGTCATGCGGGGTTTATAGGAGTTTCATCAAGGACTTCTCTAAGATTTCGAAGCCATTGTGCAGCCTACTAGAGAAAGATGTCCCTTTCAAGTTTGATAACGAGTGCCTTGCCGCTTTTGAGACACCAAAAAAGAGTTTAATCACGGCACCTGTCATAACTGCACCTGACTGGAATAAACCATTTGAGATGATGTGCGATGCAAGTGACTATGCAGTTGGAGCAGTTCTTGGGCAGAGAAAGAACAACATATTTCATGTGGTCTACTACGCTAGTAAGACCTTGAATGGTGCTCAACTGAATTATACTATTACGGAGAAAGAACTTTTGGATATTGTCTATGGTTTTGAGAAATTTCGTTCTTATCTACTTGGGACCAAAGTGACAATTTTCACTGATCACGCTGCAATTTGTTATCTCGTCTCGAAGAAGGACTCGAAGCCTAGATTGATCAGATGGATTCTTTTGCTTCAAGAATTTGAATTAGAGATCAAGGACAGAAAGGGGACTGAAAATCAAGTCGCTAATCATCTATCCCATTTAGAAAACCCTAATGGTACTTCACTAGACAAGACATTGATAAATGAGTCTTTTCCTGATGAGCAGCTGTTTGGAGTGCAAGAGGAAGAACTGTGGTTTGCAGACATTGTGAACTACCTTGTGAGTAATATCATGCCTCTCGACTTATCATATGCTCAAAGGAAGAAGTTTCTACATGAAGTGAAGTGGCATATGTGGGATGAGCCATTTCTTTTTCGACAAAGAGCTGATCAAATCATCAGGAGATGTATTCCTTACAGCGAAACGGGGGGGATCTTGCGAGATTACCACTCAACGGCTTCTGGAGGAAACTATGGTGGAGAAAAGACAGCATCTCATATTTTTCAAGCAGGTTTCTTTCAGCCAACCTTGTTTAAAGATGCTCATCAATTTATTTTGAAATGTGATCGATGCCGGCGTGTGGGTAATATGTCTAAGAGGGATGAGATGCCTCTTAATGTGCTTCTCGAGGTTGAAGTCTTTGATGTTTGGGGAATTGACTTCATGGGGCCATTCGTCTCATCTTGTAATAATCAGTACATCTTGTTGGCGTTCGATTATGTGTTTAAATGGGTTGAAGTTAAGACGTTGCCAACGAACGATGCAAAGGTGGTGCTTAATTTTCTTCACAAGCAGATATTCACAAGGTTTGGAACTCCAAGAGTCATAACCAGTTATGAGGGGTCACATTTTTGTAATCGCAAGTTCACTGCTATGATGCAAAGGTATAATGTCAATCATCGCATAGCTACAGCTTATCATCCTTAGACAAATGGTCAAGCTGAGGTATCTAACAGAGAGATCAAGTGCATTTTAGAGAAAGTTATGTGTCCATCGAGGAAAGATTGGTCTTTGAAGCTTGATGAAGTTGTTTGGGCATATAGAACAACATAAAAGACTCCATTGGGAATGTCGCTGTTTCAGTTGGTAAAGGGTGTCATTTGCCTGTGGAGCTCGAGCATATGGCGTATTGGGATTTGAAGAAGTTGAATCTTGACTTGGATGTAGCTGGAAAGAAGAGGATGCTTCAATTGAATGAACTCGACGAGTTTCGACTCCAAGCTTATGAGAACAATAAAATATATAAGGAGAAAGTCAAGAGGTGGCACGATAGGGGTCTAGTGCTCAAATCATTTGTGCTGGGATAACAAGTTCTTTTGTTTAACTCTCGTCTCAGTCTTTTTCCTGAAAAGTTAAAGTCGAGGTGGTCAGGGCCCTTCATAATCAAAATTGTGTTTCCACATGGAGCGGTGGAAATTTTTGAGAATGATCCGGGCCAAACATTCAAGGTAAATGGTCAGAGGTTGAAGCATTACTATGGTGACACGGCAAACCGTGAGGTGGTTAGTGCCGTTTATTGTCCGTATGATCTCAAGATTCTACGTCGAGCTAATGACGTAAAACAAGCACTTTTTGGGAGGCAACCCAAGTTTGTTGTACATTAGTAGGTAGAGGAAGCAAGAAGAAAAGAGAAAAACATAAAAATCAGAAAAAGAAAAAAATTCAGGGCCAACTTCAAAAGCCAAGCGCGCCCACGCTGATCTAGCGCGCGGCCGCGCTATTTTTCCAGAAGGTGAGCGCACCCGCGCTAAAGTAGCGCGCGGCCGCACGGATTTGGTAGAAGGTGAGTGTGCCTGCACTGGTCTAGCGCACAACCGCGCCGGGGTCCTGATTCAGAAAAAATAAAAATAGTAGTTTGTGAAGAGAAAATCGGGATTTTTACTACAAAATCAATTTCTACCCGAATTTTACTCTTCCACGTCCCAAATTTCCCTCTCCAAATCAAACCCATTACTCCCACGATTCCCATAATCAATTTCTACTTCTATTCCATATCTAATTCTCTTCTCACCACCTATATATACATACACTTATATACAAACTTCTCCACCACTTCACAAATTCTCAAACAGAAATCTCTCTCAAACACTTAGCTTTTATTCTCTCTTATTCAATCCCAATGGCACCAAAGAGACAAAGAACTCAAGTAAGCAGCAACACCACTGATTCTTCATCTGCGGGTGGTATGAGGCCAAGGTTTTTGACTCCAAAGGCTGAAGAGGAGTACACGAGGCTTCTCTCAAAGCCTATAGCAAAGAAGCAAGGTTTTCTGCCATTAGGGAAGGATGGTAAGTTATTGGAGATGATTCTGGAGATGGGCTGGGTTCCTTTTTGCGAGGCTCTCGCTGCTGTGCCCATGAGTGTTGTGCGAGAGTTCTATGCTAATGCGAAGGCGGAGAAGAATGGCTTCACGGTGGTTAGGGGGATGACTGTGGAGTATAGTGCTGATGCGATAAGGAGGGTGATTGAGCAGCCCTTGAGGAAGCTAGGTGAGGACACTTGGAATGATAAGACTCTGGAGGACTTCAATTTGAATCTGATCGTTGCTACTCTGTGTGTGCCTGAGACTCACTTGAAGTTCAAGAGGGACACAACTGATTACTCCACGTTCCCTGCGTCGTGCATGAACAGGTTTGCACGTGCTTGGAATTCTTTTATCTGTGCTAACATCATGCCATTTCTCATGTGCATGAGATTACGGTGGAGTGTGCTTGTTTGTTGTGGGGTATTCTTCAGGGCAATTATATTGATTTGGGGATAGTTATATATCAGGGGATTTTGAGGTTCTTGAGATGAGGTACTATGGGTTCTATACCCTATGCGTCCGTGTTGACGAAGTTGTGTGTGGCGATAAAGTTGTGTGTGGCAGTTGGTATTCACTGTCCCGCACATGAGCAGCTACAACCTCCCAGTTCTCCTATTGACAGTTCTACACTGTTGAACATGATTGAGTGGTATGGTGGCAAGCCCGATCCTAAGGGGCTTGGTTATTCATATGATCATCTGCCATGTGGTAGGCCAGCATATCAGACTTTTGCTGGTGGGATGCAGCAGGCAAGGAAAGCAGCTTGGAGAGCTTAGCTGGGAGATGAGGCTGGTCCGTCGCAGTAGGAGCAGGAGGAAGCAGGAGCAGAGGTTGGAGCTGGTTTGAGATCGACGCGGTATAGGCATCTAGCGAGGAGGATGGATGCTATGCATAACATCCATAGTCGGTTCGCACGTGATCTTACCCAGGCACTTGGGACTGCATTCAGAGCCACCGGTGTTGACATCCAGTGGCCAGTATTTGGTGAGGACTCCATGTATCCACCTCCAAACATGCCTAACACTCCACCCGTTGAGGGTGATGATCCTGATTCGGAGTGAGTATGCCTGATTCCTTAATATTACCTTCACTGTGGACAGTGAATATTTTAAGTTTGGGGGTAGTAGTTGAAGGAATATGTTTTATGTGAGTCGCATATAGTTTGCATATTCATGTTAGATTAGTGCATATAGTTGCATATTTTGCCATGTAGTACTTTTTTTTATTTTTGGTAGTTTTTATGATAGTTCGTTCATGTAGTTTCATGCATTTGCATAATAACATGATCCCGTAGATGATTTTACCGATTGATTTGCGATGTTGATGCTAGTGTAGTGATGTCATATTTAGTGATGTTAGGTCTTATCGAATTAATTTGCATGCTAGAGGCAATTGTATTTTACTAAGTCTTATAGGTTGCTTGAGTACTAGATCATGGTCATGGTTTGTTCGTTGTCGAGGTTTAATTGTTTGTTTATATTTAGAATTTAGGATATTCTCTTAATAATAAATTAACATGGATATTCAAAAATTAGAAAAAAAATTGGATTTCATTACTAGTTGTGTGGCTAGGTGTCAAATGGCTAGTAGCCAGCTTGTAACACCCCCAAATCCGGGGTCGGGGATCCGGCTTGTCACGAGTTCCATTTTCCTTAATAATACCCAATCTTAATAAATAATCAACTACTCTGTACTGTGACCCCACAATAAACATACACACCACAAGTTATAGTCTCAGAGATGAATATCCAAAAAATAATCACAAGTCGTTTTATTCCACAATTATATGCCAATACACCTTAAAAGGGTTTCTGAATAAATTTATATTTCTTTGCCATTATTACAATTGATAAACATACATAAGTCTGGTACATCAAAAGTTGAAAGCCTAGCCTATTGGTAGTTCCTACCTCAGCTACAGCGACATCCACGCCTATAAGAAACTGCGGAACGTTTCCTAATCGCTTGCGAATCGGGAGCTTGGTCCTGTTCATCTTTTCTATCTGTTGTTGTGTGATGAAAGAAGAAAGCAAGGGTGAGTAGCAAGCCCACCAAAATAATATGTACAATGATTAACAATATATGAGCCTTCTCATAGTACTCATGAAAGTCTTGGTCAAAAAAAATGAACCAAGTTTGATATCTTAATGCGATGAAGTCACAAAATATTCAGTATATGTACATATATACTTTTCACAATCTTTGAAATCCTCTGACGTGTATAATATACACAGAGTTCCAGTTTATAACTGTATAAAAATATCGTTGCAAGGTGATCTCATATATCTAACCTTGTCTCAACGTTTTTCTGAAAATCTTTGACATGCACAAGATAATCATTTACTAGATATAAGTTTAAAAGATGAAGTTACAAGATACTCCAATATACTTATATCCGAATACTACTTGAACTACCACCATTCAAGTTATAATCAGTTTCAAAAGTTCATCACCCAGATGAGACTACAAGATAAGACTTGAATAGATTCAATTCTTGAAATATCATTATAAATAATGAAGTTACGAGATGCTTCATTAAGTCCCGATATATAAATATATTCATATATATCTCCCATACATTTCCTGAAAACCTCTGTCATGTAAAGTATGAACAGAGTTGCAATATTCCATAAATTTGGAAAGGAAAATAATTTTGGCATAAACCCGATATCTTGCTGATCAGGAAAAGATACCAATATGTAACCTTTTCTACTAGTAGATGGATGAATCCCCCACCGGTCATCACCCTGGCCACATAAGGACCTTGTGCTAGACCGCCACCTGGCCTCTTACGCGTTGATGGACTGCCACCCAGCCACTTACACTTTGATAGACCGTACCCCGGCCTGTCGCTTATGCCGACTCAATTAGATGGGCTTACTTCCCGAACGTTGGGTAAGTAATCAATTCATTTTTTTTCTCAAAACAGCAACCACGTTGCGAATGTAAAATACACCACAGAGCTGGATCCCCCAGGTTTTGAGCGAGTATTTAAATCCCCTTTGAAAGGAAGATCTTAAATATAAAAATGAGTTTTGGGGTCCACTCTAACTTTAAGAATCATTCTGAAGACTCGAAAACATTTTTAAGAATGTTTGGAATACTGCTTATTTATTAAAATAAATCAGTCCCGATATATTCGAAATATCTGAATATTATTATTTAAATAATATTCTCATAAAGATAATTCTTATTAAAAATATTCGAAGTAGAAGTTTTAAAACTCATACTTAAAATGAATATTAAATAACAAAAGATATACTTATACGAAAGTACTATCTTTATTTGAATAATCGAAAATAAGTTTGATTATCGAAACTTTATTCTTTGATAAAATAAAGAATATTATTAAATAATAAGCGGAGTCGTAATACCTCGAATGAATATTATAAATAATATTCATTAAATAAAATAAACGGAGTCATACATCCTCAAATGAATATTCAAATAATATTCATTAAATAATATAAACTGAGTCATAAGCCCTCAAATGAATATTCAAAATAATATTCATTTAATAAAATAAAAGTTATCGAATAAACCTTATTCGATTAGTAGTTTTGAAAACTATATCAACATATATATATATATAATATATATATATAATATACTCGAGAACATTGACTCCCGGTTTAGAAATATGTTCACCTTTTGATCCCCTCTACTAAGGGTAAACTCAAATACTGCTTATCTCTAGCATAGGTATTATGCAACTAATAAGCATTTGAACCAACAAATATATAAATCAAGAATACGAAACAGGCATGCATATATACCATATCACATGCTCCAATATATCGCAAGAATTTGCTAATAACAAATATGCATTTATCACAAGATCATGTATATACACATATACATCACAACAACAGTTTATACGGGTAGAAAACTTGCCTGAGTGACTGGGGGTAATAAAAGGCCTGGGACGAGTCTGGAAACCTATAAACAACATATAAGTCGCAATTAAACCAAAGTCGCTTATGAATCTATACTGTAACCACTCTAGACTCTAATGCTCGCTTTGCGCTTAACGCTTCACTTAAGTCGCTCGAGTATCCTCGGCTCCACCATTTTTAATAAATTAACCATTAAGGGTTTTAAGGCGATTCTTTCGCGAGTGTCTTACCAACTGCCTAATACACTTTACATAAATGATTCATACTCCCATTTAGTGCTTTAAGGTCTTTAACCTATGTTTCAAAGTAAGGCGAGTGGTAATGGTTCGGTCGCGAAACACCGTTATTTAAACGGTCGTTTCTCCTAAACCATACATCGGAATCAAACGAACTACATATCAAAACGAAGCTCGTAACATGAACTATCTAAACATGGCAATGGTAAAAACCTAACAGTGAGTTCAAGGGTTCTGATGTTATGAACAAAAGCAGTCTAAAGTAAATCGAACATTACGACGGCTATGTTTACGCGATTTCCCAATTTTATACCATCTCAAATCGACCACCAATCAATCCCAATTCATTCATACAACCAACATCCCTCCAAAAAACACTACAACAGTCCCAACACCTCAAGTTCTTCCAATTTATGTTATTCTCATCATGAATTTAAACTATACTTAATTCCTTTAACAAATCAACAAGATTCAACATTCATTTCACTACCACTCCAACCCAAACTCTAAACAAACAAGCTTCATGATTTACATATACTATATCAATCATAACCATTCCTAAATACTCAAAACTAAAGCTAGGGTTTGGAGTTTATACCTTCTTGAAGCTTCTTAACACAACACAAGAGCTTTGAATGCCTAAAGAACCTTGATCCTTGCTTGTATAACCTTAAACTTTCATAAAAATTCAAGAAACTAAAGTTATTTCTTTGAAAGTTACTATTCACCATCTTCTTCCTTGAATTATTGGAAGAGATTGTGAAGGAATTTGAAGCTTAAACTCATAGAATAGTTATATCTATGCATAAGGAGTACTAGATAATTATCTTACCAATTAAGGAAGCTTGGAACTTGAATTTTGAAATTCTTCTTCTTGAAAATGGGGAAAAGCCGAGAGCAAGCTTGGAAGAAAGAGAGATTTTTGTGTTTTTGTGATTTGTTTTGATTTGCCATCGTTGTTTTTGTTTTGATTTTGGTTAATTACCTTATTAACCTTATATTTGTGTGGTTATAAACCAACCACACCTCCTCCTTCCCTATGTCATGCTTGCATCACCTTATTGTGTCATCATCTCTTACTTGCCCTCTCCTTATTGGTTGGATGACCTCATCATCCCTAACCTCCTTGATTAACTCTTAATTGTTTGCCTAATGACCGCTGATCTGTTATACGGTTCGCTTAACTTTCGTTCTCGTTTCTCGTTTGAGGGATCATACCCGGGATCTTATTACCTGGGTTTCCTTAACCTTTCTCAATACATTATAATCATTTTATGATCCTCTCTTATAATCCTTTATTTTAAATCCTTTTTATCATGTTACCTTATACTCAATTCTTTCCGTATCTAGTGGATTTCCGGGAAAAATCAAAGTGTTCGGAATTGGATTCTGACGACCTTTACATACACTTATATACCATATAGAGTACTAATAAAATCTCAGAATATCAATCAAAGAACCCCTACATAGTGTGGCATGAAAAGTTTTCTCATTCAGCATAATTAGCAAAATTACTATTCATAAGGGTTTCAAAAATTCCAAAATTTGGGGTTATTACAGTCTCCCCTCCTTAAAAGGATTTCGTCCCGGAATCAGATAGAAAATGAATAGGGATACTCTCTTAACATTGCACTTTCTAACTCTTGAGTAAATTTTCCCACATTGTGGTTCTGCCATCAAACTCTGAATAGTTTGATAACCCTTCTCCTAAGCACTTGTTCCTTTTTACTCTATAACCCTTCCTGGTTGCTCCATATAGGTTACATCGGGTTGCATGTCTATGCGCTCATATGCCCCTATTTATCTGGCATCCGAATTACACTTCCTTAACATTGATACGTGGAACACGTTAAGAACTTGCTACATGTTCGGGGGTAGGGCTAGCTCATATGCTAGCTTCCCAATACGTCTTAATATATCCAAGGGTCCAACAATTCATGGACTTAACTTTCCTTTCTTTCCAACCCTCATCAATTCTTTTCAAGGGAATACTTTTAACAATACAAGGTTCCCTCCTTCATACTCTTTGTCCTTTCATTGTCAAATCAGCATACTTCTTATGTCCATCTTGGGTTACTACCAGCCGTCCTCTGATTAGATTTATTATATCCCTGGTCCTTTGGACTACTGCGGGTCCGAGCATCTTGCGCTCTACAACTTCATCCTAACATACGGGAGATCGACATTTTATTCCCTCAAGGATCTCATAAGGCGACATCTCGATAATGACATATGATCTATTGTCGTAAGAAAACTCAATCCGTGTTAAGTGATCATTCCAATTTCTTTCAAGTCTATTGCACAGACTCTCATTATAGCTTTTAGCATTAGAGCTTTTGCTTTTCAATACCCATTCTTTTCCAGTTCGTAATCGCTACTACCTTCCGTTCCTAATATTATACTGGTTATACTTTTGCTCGTTAGCGTTCTATAACCTTTTAATAACCTCGTCAACCTTAGTATCACGAATGTGTTTCCATTCCGAATACCACCACAACTTTACTCACTCCAAGAAAAAAGTCCATAGACATCGCTTTTTGGCAGATGTCTATGTTGTTTCCCAACCGATGTTGATGTCGGTGATGTCTATTCTAGACATCGGTGAATACCCGATGTCTATACTGGATTAGACATCGATTTTAGTTAAAAAAAACAGATGTCTATGTGTTGATTATTAAAACAAAATGTTATAAGTAAATTATTTAATAACTAAATTACACCTAATTAAACATGTTAAACATATCATGAGCTATGTTTTTTGTCACAAAAACATCGATTTTAGTGAAAAACACTGATGTCTATGTGATGATTTTTCACAAAAAATGCTATAACAAAATTATTTAATAACTAAATTACACCTATTAAAACATATTAAACATATATTGAGCTATGTTTTTTGTCACAAAAACATCGATAATTTTGACAGAGGTGATGTAAAATGGCATATTAAACATCTGTTTCTTTAATAAAAGGTGATGTCTAATTAAGCATATAGACATCAGTTTTTTCTAGAATGAAGTGATGTCTATGTATCATTTAGACTTGAACATGTTAGTTTTTCACATCAGTTATTTGCCTTAAACTGATGTACATTGCGTTTTTTGACATCAGTTTTGTTTGGTTAAAAGTGATGTACATTATCTTTTTTGACATCAGCTTTTCTTAATTAAAAGTGATGTGTAAGAAATTTATAGACCAAATTGTGTAAAGTTTTACATCACTAATTTTCTAAAAAAGCGATGTACTCGTTACTAATAGACATTTGTTATAAATAAAACCGATGTCCTTTACTACATAACCAAAACTAAAACATTGGAATAACACGCATCCATACAAATCTAACCAGTCAATCATTCATACATTTAACCATTCAATCATCCGAAAACCACCAACACCAACCCCATCATCTGCATCAATTATCCAAAAATCACCAACACCAACCCCATCATCTGCATCAATCATTCAAAAACTACAGAATCTACATTACCAAATGTACAACCCCCAGCATTTGCAAACCTATACAGCAACCCCAGCATTTATACACTTACATTCTTACTACACAGAACCGTCTAAATTACCAAATGTACGACTACGCAAAAGAAAAGACCTTGAGTACAAGAATTGATCAGATATGCTCTTGGATGAACTGCAGAGCCTCAATGCGAACTTCATCTAGCTGTTCAATGCTATAACACGATCGAGTCTTGGCCAACCACTACAAATTCCAAACAAACAAAATTCAGTACATGAATGAAAAGTAACCATATCGAAAAGTAACCATATCTCAGTATATAGCAAACTGGAAGCGTCAAGGTAATACCTTTTTAGCAAAATTCAACTTGTCATCATCGATAATTTCTTTCATGTATCGCATTATTACATACGCACATTCAATCCCACCGGGTTGTTTGGGAGATCCCTATTTCATTAATTAAAAGACAAATCAGGCATGTCAAATAAATCATATATATTAAGCACAAATATTAGGTACTCGATCTATTGTACTTACACTAAGAAACTTTGCCTTGGCCATCTTGTTGCCCTTGCCGGTTTCAGAGTTGTAACTTTTCAAAGCCCTGCATAAAAAACATAAAATCTCATATAATGTACAGAAATGAACATGCAATTATACCAAATTGTTACGTTAATAAAAATTTACCTTGATAACGCCTTTTCTAGTTCTGAAAATTGTGTCGGGTGAGGTAGTGGATTCAGAATATATATTTCCCCTTCCCAGATAACGACCAAAATCCAATGCATACTATTTTCATAAAAAAACAAAGACAGATAGGACACATCACATAGAAATTTGTACTGTACTATCCATGTTTTTAATTTTCAGTATTACAATAAGTACTTACTTCTGATTATGCGGAAGAAAGAATAGGCGATCCGGGTTACCCTCTCTCAACCGGTTTAAAATGTATGCTTCAAAATCAGCATTCACGTGATATGTGGATCCGGGGTTAATAAAAGCAAATATCTCCGCCAGTTCTGGTATTTCACTAATCTCAGAATGCAAGTGCATATCGAAAGAGTGCTGATGTTAAAATGCAAGTTCTGGAAAATTACAAACATTAAAAAAAATGATCATTAAAAAGAAAAAAAAGGTAACTTACGACATGTAACTTGCAACTACTGCTTGGCCCAACATTTCAAACTCCAATAAAGACACAACATTCTCATGCAACAAATAAATTGTTTTTTCATGTCCAAACACATTCGGCTCACATCGAACCTGGATACTGACCCCGGTAGTTTTCATCCAAGTTGTTGCATGTTTATACAACAGCTTAAAGCCCTTTGGCACTTTCGCACCTGGCTTTGCTTGAAGAAATTGTGCCTTCAAATCCTGCAACCCGTCATTCTTTTTTATTTTTTCAGCACTTGTTCGGGGCCTTTCTTTTTTCTGCACCTGATTATAATATAAAACCAAAATAAAATGTACATACCACTTAAGTTTTAATATCTTGAAATGAACAATTTAATTTCAAAATTCAGACAATATTATACATATATATATATTATTCATTATACCGCAACATTTGTGTAGCTAATTAATTCCTCAGGCCATGCCAAAAAAGATCCTAGAGCATCGCGGACAGTCATCATGTCATCACCACGTGTCTCATCTAGAAGCAAGGCATCTGGTTTTATGAGGCCATCAACGGAGACACATTGATGTCCAATTGGTATATCAACTCCATGTACCAAATCAGTTAAATTATCCTCGCGAGGATATACCATACCAAATGCAACCTTATTCTCAAGTCTCTCGACAGATAGCTCACAAGATCGTTGGGCCTATAATATTTAAATAAACAAAATTAAAAAATTAAGGTAACAATGATTTACCTTAGTAAGATAAATGACAAGGTTGCTCACAAAATTAAAATAACTTACGTGACTTCCAGGAGGTGAAGGCCTAGTTGGGCCATCTGTAAAAACACAGTCATCATCTTCATATACCAACACAACTCCTCTTGCAGGTGGTGGATTTGACTTCATTTCTTTATCATTTTCCGGATCGAAACTTGCCTTTTCAGATGGCATTGGAGAGTGAAAATTACCTCCACTTTCGATCACTGACTTCAAGCGATCAATCTCTGCCTCGAGAGCTTGCGTTTTTTTTCAAGCAGTTCATCCCTTTGTCGATCATGGGCCATCAACTCTGCCTTTGTGATTCGAAGCTTTGGCTCTCTTGGCAAATTAAAGTATTGTTTTGGAGTGATGTACCCTCCAACAGCCTGAACCCTCCCAGAATGCTCACGATTCTCCAAAGCCGTTGTCAGAACATCTTCAGCACCAGAAAACTGAATCTCACCCTTCTTCTTTTTTTCCAACAATGCGTTCTGTTAACAAGAAAATAAATTAACCAAAATGGAGTTAACTAGTTTTCAATAAAAGATAAATAATAATTATTTCGCATAATTGTAATCAGTATGATTAAAGACCAATTAACTAAAACATTGACAGGGGTCCTATTTATACTGATTCGCCTACTTTACTGATTTATGTCGTCCTAATTTTACTGATTCGCCTACTTTAATGTAATTTAACCAAAATTAAAACTTACAATTTTATCGCATACAACAGCCAAATCTTCATCGACCTCTTCGACCTCTTGTCCGTTTTTCCGCTTACGAGCCTTTTGCCAAAAAATCGCTCTATCCGGTTCTTCTCCCGGATTCAACCTTCCTTTTTTTATCTGTTACAAATAAAATAAAATACAGTAATATAAATAACTCCAGGGCTAAAAAATGTAGGACTCTAATTTATTATGGACTGACCTATTATAAATTAAATACAGTTATACAATTAAATGAACTTTTCTTACCTCATCTTCTTTTAAACCGATGTAGCCCTTTCTTGACAACCGGTGATGATATTTTCTCTTAGACACTCTTTCACTTTGTGTGTCATGAATTTCCTAAAAACATGTCACAAGATTACAAAAATTACAACAGACGATGCAAAAAAATCACCAAAATCATATATTACAGAATTAAAACATACCTTCCACTTAGAATCAGTCCTCTATCTCACAAACCTTTTCCAGGTTGCCTTACTAACATAGCCATAGCCTCTTGGCGGCTTACTCAGCTTCTTCTTTTCTCCAATAAATGGTAGCACATACTTTCTCGTCAAATCAGTCTTAAACTGTCGCCATTTAGAGCCTGCTGACTTTAGGACGATGTTTTCAATTTCTGGTTTAACTTTGAAGGTAGCCTGAAAAAACACAAGTTCACAAAATCATAACAGGAAAAACTTATATTCAAGATCTATATTTGATAATAATTTTTTACAATTGATCTAGTACCTGGAGATCTAACCAAAGCTTTGATTTTAATTCAGGGTCTACATTTGGGCACGTAGGAATGTCGATTGGAATCGTAGTCCTAGCCAACATTCCAATGTAAGACTGCAAATGGGCTCTAGTTTCCCTATTAGGAATCCCCCATTCATTGGCAGTGACTTTAACTTTCTTCCCGCGAGCTTTCTTGACAATCACTTTGTACATTGCGCATACGCCTCGCTTACCCCCAGACTTCCTTGTAGCAGTATTAGTTGTAGTATTTGTCTGTTCTGAGTTAGTCGGTTGAGATTCCGATGCATGCCCTTCATTGTTTTCATCATTGTTCAGAACATCCTCCAGCCGCTTGGGGCTTCCACCGCTAAAATTCTGTGATGCAGTCTTTTCTGATTGCTTTCGCATTTGCTTTTTTGGTGCCATTCTTTCCTCTTCCTCTAATCTGAAAAATTAACTAATATTTAACAGATTAGAACAACTACACAGTTCATGGTATAATGTCTAACAGATATGCAGAAAATTAAACAAAATTCTCATTTAATTGTCAAGAAAAATTACAGATAGACTTCTATAACTACATTGAAAAATTACAAGAAAACAGAGATCACAAGATACATTACAAATAACAAGAAAAATTACAAATAAGGAGAATATATAGCTAGACTCCTATAACTTTTTGACCCATATACCCTCAACATTTTCTCTTCTATTACAAACACTTGCATCATCAATTTTAGCAGGGTCACATGTAGGGATATTAGAACAGAATGGGGGAGGGTTTCAGGAGGTGTCTTCAGGTGCACAACCAAATTCTTGTTCTCCATTAAAAGCTGTCCTTTGTCTCCTATACGGATGATAAAGATCTAAATATCGACGATGTCCATGGTAGCTCATTTTTCTACTACGACTTAGATATTTAGCCACGGTCTGATCACCGCATACTGGACAGGCCCTATAACCCTTATTAACGCACCCCGACAAATTTCCATATCCCGGAAAGTCATTTATTGTCCACATCAAGATTGCCTTTAGAGTGAAAAAGGATTTGGTATGGGCATCGTACACGTTTAGTTCACCTTCCTCCCATAATTTTTTTAAATCGTCGATCAGTGGCTGGAGATATACGTCAATATCATTACCAGGCTCTTGTGGGCCTGAAATTAATGTTGTTAACATCATAAACTTCCTCTTCATGCATAACCATGGAGGAAGATTATATGTTACTAACATAACTGGCCAGCAGCTGTACCGATTATTTAATCCATTGTTGTGTGGATTTATACCATCGGCCGCTAATCCTAAACGTATATTTCTTGCCTCGCTACCAAACTCAGGCCACCTACAATCTACATTTCTCCAAGAAGGAGAATCAGAGGGGTGACGCATCTTTCCATCTTTGGATCGATTATTTGCATGCCAACTCATTAATTCAGCAGTAGATGAAGATTTAAACATTCTTTTAAATCTGGGGATTATCGGAAAATACCACATAACCTTAGCTGGCACATTTACCCTAACTTGACCATCTTTCCCAACTTTCCAGCGAGAGAGATGGCATTTGGGACACTCGGAAGAAGACTCGAGAATTGGACCCCTGTATAATACGCAGTCATTTGGACAAGCGTGGAATTTAATATACTCGAGGCCTAAATCAGTCAATGTTTTCTTGGCTTCATACATATTAGACGGAAGCAGATTATCTTTAGGAAGAATATATCCAATTGATTGAAGCAGATCAGTAAAAGCTTTATCGGAAACTCCAAACCTAGCCTTCCAATTATGTAATTTTAAGACCGACTCCAGTTTAGTACACTCACTTCCCTCAAACAGAGGTTGTTCTGCATCGGCAACAAACCTCTTAAAGTTATCTGACTCTTTATCGCAATCTTCCCTACTATAGGCTGCTTCACACACGTTAAATGTTTCTGAAATTGGTATGGGCTTCGAGGGAGGACAAGTACTACCAACAGATGACCTAGTACTATTATCATGGTTTTCTCCATGCCAAATCCAATCAGAATATCCTAAACTAAACCCTGATTCATAAAGATGACCTCTGATTATATTCACAGAAAACTTTTTGAAGTTAGAGCAGTGTGCACAAGGACAAGGAATTTTCTTGGGGTTTTTAGCATTTTCCTCGGCAAATATCAAGAAGTTTTCAACACCAATTTCATACTGTAGAGAATCCCTATCGGCTTTTATCCAAGACCTATCCATTTAAAACCACCTGGTATGTCACTAAAAAATTCAGTATAAGGCTTATATTTATTTTATAAGCCTAATATTTATTTTTGAAGTCTAACTTGATTTTAAGTATGACATCCACACATAGGGCAGACTATAAACGACATAAGAAAACTGAGAATTCATATTATACATAATGCATATTATACATTTTAATGTTATATATTTTATTATAATATGATATGAATTGATTTGTAATGCATTACGTAATTCATATTATACATTTAATTATAGTACTAGTACTATATATTAACTAGTCATTCGGTACTTAATGTATAATCACTATATAATTAACCATAGTATAATAGTCAGATCACGGATGCAGATTATCAAATTATAAATGTACTATTTTCAACTAAACACTTGCATACACAATCACTAAATTAACCACACACTTGCATCCAAAATTCAGAACACGACTACATTTAAATATAACATACTAATACCAAAATGAATTATCCTGCACATAATTGCAAATAAAACAAAACTGAGATTTCATATAATACATAATGCATATTATACACAACACATAGATCAACATAAGAACCAACTGCATAGCACATAGACAAAAAACACACTATCAAAACTAACAAAACAAATCAAATGTATAAGCGTACAAAACAGAGTTGGAGAAGAAAACTCACCGAAGATCGAAAAATCAAACAACACTAATGTCCTGCAAAAACAAATCACAACATTACAAAAAAATGAAAACCTAATTTACAAAAATAAAAAAAATAAACAAAAATATAAATGTACAACTAAAAAATCCAAATTACCTAAAGCTTTAAATCTTTTTCTCAGATTAGGTCCTGTATACAACAAGAAGAAAAGTATTAGCAACAAGATTTGACACTAAATTAATAAAAAAAATAAGGGTTTCGAATTAGAAAAAACCCCAATTTACAAAATTAGGGTTTTGAATTCAAAAATCCTCAACTTTTAAAACTGGTCTTCATGCAGAGAAGACCAGTTCGATTCAAGAAGATACAACACTTACCGAAGTAGAGAGGTTAAACGAAAGAGGCTTAACGGAGAGATTCAGAGCGGAGAGAGGTTCAGAGAGAGAGAGAGAGAGAGAGAGGTTCCAGAGACAGGTTCGAGAGAGAGAGAGAGAGAGAGGTTCAAGAGATTATGATGGTGAGATGATGGCCGGAGTTCAGAGAGATTGTGTGGGGAGAGAGGTGAGAGAGAGAGAGAGGGGTTCGAGAGAGAGAGACAGGTTTGAGAGAGAGAGAACAGTTTTCTATTTTTTAGTTTTTAGTTTTGATTTTTTGTTTTGATTTTGTGTCTGAAGATTGATTTGGGGGGAACCAAAATTTGGTTAAGGGGGGAGAATTTTGGGATTGGGGGAATGTAGAACTAAAAACTGAATGAAATTTCACTAACGGGGGAAGAAATGGTGGGCGCGAATTTTGTTTTTTTTTGGTGAATTTTAGACATCGGTTTAATTATAACCGATGTCTACAAAGAACGAAGACATCACAAAAACACGGGGTGATGTCAATACTCTTTTTAACATCAGTGGCAAAGTTAACCGATGTCTAATGTGTGATGTCTATTGACATTATTCTTGTAGTGACTACTCCTTTTTCAGCTGTTTCCATTTTCCAAAATTTGATCAATCATATAAAAGTAAAGGAATTTGTTGAGAGATCACTATGATCATGAACACTTGTTCTATTGCATAGTTAGTACAGAAGGTGGCCAGCCTTTAGTACTTGACAAACAATTAAATAATAGATGGTATCCTACTAGGCTTCTATCACACAGATAGATAGTCATTCGGCAATACCTCCCCTTCTGGAAGGGTTTTTCTTCTCAGCTTACATGAAATGAAAAGAAGAGAAAAGAACTAACTGAAGAGAATTGTATATTCGTAAAAAAAAAAATTTTTTTTATTGCCATAAAATATCTGGCTTGGAATCTACCTCTGAACTATAGAGGTTTGTCATAGGAGAACAAAACATATATGTATTTATATCAACATCAAGTATTATAGCATCGTATTTCACATGCCTAAATATTTTTGTTATTCCGTCCATCATTCTATGGACCCATGCTCTTCCTCGAGCTTATACCCAATCATCTTTGAAACTCCCTCGATATCGAAAATCGAATCTGGGATCTCATTCTAGACATCATCGTTATCAGAATTCTATGCTTGCATCGTAACCTTCCTCGTATAATAATACGACTCTCTATTGATAAGAAGGAATAAATATTCAATAGGTAGATACTCTACTTAATTAGTCTATCAATGATAACTTATACACTACCACGTCCCGATTAGTGGTATTCAATCTCAACATCCATTCCAATACAACTCTCACGGTTGTAATCAGCTCATTACTCGCAGAATCATTGCTGCATTACTATGATCCACCACTGACCTACTGTCGTCATTCACTTTCCATGAAATCTTAATATCTAACTATGCGGAGTCCATACATGTCGTATAGAATACTTCTAAGGAGTTAACATAACCACCAATCATAATTCATAAAGAACATTCCAAACTCTGACGTACTTTCATGACATGAAGCATATAAAATTGCAGAAGAGTTTCAATCAAAGCACCGATAGCAGGTTAATACCATTCTTAATCATATGTCTTCCATAAAAGACTTAACTCAAGGGTTTGTTTAGTCCTTTTTGAAATATGGTCCTGGATTATTCTCAAGATAGTACCTTCTGAGATAGATAGCCCGCTTATGGCGATTACACGAATTAAACCTTTACCAACTACTATTACGGTTGAGTATTGCACAGTCATCAAAAGGAATGTCAATCTTCCAAACCATAATACAACCTGTATAGTTTTAACCATCATCACCGTATTCCTTTGGCACAAGCGCCTATAATTATCCTCTTACCTTTAAAGTGTCGGCCATCTCTTTGGCCTTTCCTGATAGTAAAATTTCCTTACAGTCAATGTCATCTTAACCACCTCCATATAAATTTTCTAACTCATTTCAATCACTGCTTATGTGAAGATGTTTTCCTTAAAATCTGATGAGAAAAAAAAAATATCACCATTTTTCCATAAGTTATTGCCTCAGTCTTTAGAGGTTAATCACTGTCACGACTGACTCTCAATCATAATTAGAACATCTTTTATCTTAAGTCCTAATTGCCCTGAACAATTTCGACCATTACTGGTTCGCTCCATACCTTCTCGTGATTTAACACGTGCCTCACTTGGCATCAATATAATTACGTCATATTTCCTTTATCAACATTTCTATTCTTGAAAATTTTGAATATTACCTTTCTCCTTGTAAAACCTCTAAGGCTATCCTTGAATCGTTCCTCCTGTATTCCCTAGATACAGGGCATATCAAAATACCATTTACTAATACTAGAACCATTGTCTATGTACTTGTGAAAAATTTCTTTACTGATCTTCAAAGGTTGTTGTTACCTTGATCCTTTCCAATTCATACTTGTCAAAACTCATGCTGTCCCTATTAAGGGTGAAATGCCAACCTGTATGCATTCCCCTAGGATTCGTTTTAAGTTACCGATGTTCTATCCTTAATTCCACCTTTAAAAAGGTACATGCATCCTTCCATTGATCAATCAAGTCATATATCCCTGATAAGGGTGTCTTATTCAATCATTCCCACCTCGATAGTATATGCCTAATTTCATAATAACATATGTATTCAAAATGAGGTCAATCAATATGGCCTCCAAAAGATAACAACGGTTATCCGCTTTTCTTGCCTAATTTGGTAATGATAACAAGGATGTTCTGGAAGATATGGGTCGTGTTTAATGCGAACCTCTTCTTAATAATTCCTTATTTACTTTTGTTGTTTATCTCAATAGTCACCTCAATGTTGGGATATCTTTCATACCTGGCGTCTCCCTTTCTGGGTATCAAGCCACCGGTCTTACACTTCACATTCTTGAAGGTCACTTCCTTCATCCAATTTTCCTAATTTCTTACTTCCTTGCCTCCTCAGTCTATCTGCGTCTCATTATTTATCCTTTGAACTATCTCAAGGTTTCCTCAAATCCTCCCAACTTACAGGGGATAAAATATATGTATCTCTTATTCCTTCAATCATCAACTTTAACTCATGGTGAATCACCCTCATCCTGACGATTACATACTTTTCTATTTCTATTACTACGAGTCTTTAGGGTTTCCTCATACCCAACTCCCTTATCATTCCTCAAACTCTATTGCCTTTATATTCCTTTCCACTTCAGTTTCTTTTTATTTTCTTTTCTCTTATCATTATTTCATGAACCCGCTAATCATTGAGTTCAAGCATCACATCGTTCTGAGATTCTTGTCATCAGAATGAATCTTAACAACTTTTACAACTTAGCTTCATATTTCATCATACTCGTCCGCCTTTGTTCTGACTCTAAAGCTTTTACACTATCTCCATAACCTTGGGAATTACTTTCCCGAAAACAATTGACTGAACTTTAATCAGTTTATTCTAACCTCTGGTTCCGTGCCTTTCTTGGTCTTTCACCAGTGGTGGCCCATCTCTTAGGAAGGTAAGTGACAAAATAGTCTTTTGTGATTCGTCCATCATTTAGAATCTCAAATGATTCCTATATTTCCTTTAGCCAGGCTCTTGCCTCGACTGGGTCAGCTTGTTCCTTGGAACTCTAAGAGCTTAGCGACTTAAAGAACCTGAAAGAATTTCTCACCGTATTGTTTCCTCAAGGTGGTGGTTGGGAATAAAAGTATAAGTTCTGTTTAGACAGGTCCATGAATTTCCGTATAGGAGTACCGTCTCGGGTCTCCTGATCTCGCTCGACTTCTGTTTTCTCAGTCTAAATATTTCTTCCTACTCCCCATAATTGGGGTCATCTTTTAATTTAAACTCCTCATTTTCCACTTTAGTATATTTTGGGTTCCTTATATCTTAATTGCGACCTACCTGATTATCACCTTCAAGGTTTGCCTCTAATCTTATTCCTTGTGGGGGCATGTTAGTTGGAAAATTTTTGAGAATCTCTGGATATTTGTCTTACTTACTTTGCTTAAGTCTTTCCCTCGTTCAGTCCTTGCACGATTGCAAATTATGAATTCTCAAGTTCGATAAACTTCATGACACTCTCTTAAGTGTTAATAGAGCAATTAACAATGTGATCTTATCACAAACAAACTGATCTGAACTGAAATTAATGAATATATACATAACCATTTGTTCGAGGGTACAACAACTGAACACATTAAAGAGAATTACATCATTTGATCTGATCACTTCTATCCCAAAAGTACTACCATAGATAATCATCTAGTCATTAAAACTAATCATCCATAACTTAGGCTAATCCTCCAAAAGCGGTGCTGCATGAAATTCTTGTTAGATTGCTCAGACTCTGCACACTATGATGGATCAAGAAATGCGGGCACGCACAACATCCCTAACCTGCTCCATTAAAGCGGTGATGAGGTCCAAGATAGTTGCAAGTAGAGTTGGATCAATCTGACCCTCAAGATGGCCTCTAGCTGTAACACGGGTGGTAGCCTCAATCCTGTCCATGCTATGAGCTAATCCTGCCGGAAGTACCCCGCCCTCAATTCTTGGTGCAGTAAGTCGATCCAACAGATCACTCCTAACATTACGGGACTCATACAGGCCACCCAATGTCATATGATAATTGGCGATAAGAGAAGCCTGAGTGGTAGCATCTAGCAGTCCATGGGGTGCAGGTGGCGCAGACCCAGGAGATCCAAACGGATAACCAAGCACGATATCAGGTGACAATGGTGCAGGAGATAAAGGTGGCATTTCCTCAGTAGGTGCTGGGCTCTGTACCAGGGATGGAACAGGAATTGGTGGAACCTCATGGATGTCTACAGGAACCTCTGGAAGAGGGTCTGATACTGGTATAATTGGTATCGTGGAAGGCCCCACTCCTTTTGCCCTCATTAACCTTTGTGCCCTTGGTAACTCTTCATCTTCTAGTGCCACCCTCGCGGCCATTCTTGCTCTGGTAGTCGCCCTGACTACGGTCATCAATTCCTCAGCGGTCCTCTCTTCATTCTCATCCGGATCCTCCATGAGATCCTCCTCAGCCACAATCCTTTCCGGAATAACATCCTCAACCGCAACATTCTCAATATGAATCTCATCCGGTCCCTCATTAGGGTACTCTATCGGATTCAAAATTTGATCTCCAACATGTAATAAAACATCCTCATGCTGATGCTCCTGAACCTCAGGGTTCGGTGCCCCGCTTCCCTATACGAGAACGAACTATGTTACTATCACGATATTTATAAGGGTTCCCACAAGGGTTTTAACTGTCAGTACTACGTTAGGTAGTCCGACTATGAACTTGGCAAGAGTTCTTATTATCTTAGTGAACTTATTATCTTAACGTCACATCATCTCTGAGGTTTATAACGCTTAGCTCTGATACCATTTCTGTAACACCCCCAAATCCGGGGTCGGGGATCCGGGTTGTCACGAGTTCCATTTCCCTTAATAACACCCAATCTTAATAAATAATCAACTACTCTGTACTGTGACCCCACAATAAACACACACACCACAAGTTATAGTCTCAGAGATAAATATCCAAAAAATAATCACAAGTCATTTTATTCCACAATTATATGCCAATACACCTTAAAAGGGTTTCTGAATAAATTTACATTTCTTTGCCATTATTACAATTGATAAAGATACATAAGTCTGGTACATCAAAAGTTAAAAGCCTAGCCTATTGGTAGTTCCTACCTCAGCTACAGCGACATCCACGCCTATAGGAAACTGCGGAACGTTTCCTAATCGCTTGCGAATCGGGAGCTTGGTCCTGTTCATCTTTTCTATCTGTTGTTGTGTGATGAAAGAAGAAAGCAAGGGTGAGCAGCAAGCCCACCAAAATAATATGTACAATGATTAACAATATATGAGCCTTCTCATAGTACTCATGAAAGTCTTGGTCAAAAGAAATGAACCAAGTTTGATATCTTAATACGATGAAGTCGCAAAATATTCAGTATATGTACATATATACTTTTCACAATCTTTGAAATCTTCTGACGTGTATAATATACACAGAGTTCCAGTTTATAACTGTATAAAAATATCGTTGCAAGGTGATCTCATATATCTAACCTTGTCTCAACGTTTTTCTGAAAATCTTTGACATGCACAAGATAATCATTTACTAGATATAAGTTTAAAAGATGAAGTTACAAGATACTCCAATATACTTATATCCGAATACTACTTGAACTACCACCGTTCAAGTTATAATCAGTTTCAAAAGTTCATCACCCAGATGAGACTACAAGATAAGACTTGAATAGATTCAATTCTTGAAATTTCATTATAAATAATGAAGTTACGAGATGCTTCATTAAGTCCCGATATATAAATATATTCATATATATCTCCCATACATTTCCTGAAAACCTCTGTCATGTAAAGTATGAACAGAGTTGCAATATTCCATAAATTTGGAAAGGAAAAGAATTTTGGCATAAACCCGATATCTTGCTGATCAGGCAAAGATACCAATAAGTAACCTTTTCTACTAGTAGATGGATGAATCCCCCACCGGTCATCACCCTGGCCACATAAGGACCTTGTGCTGGACCGCCACCCGGCCTCTTACGCGTTGATGGACTACCACCCAGCCACTTACACTTTGATAGACCGTACCCCGACCTGTCGCTTATGCCGACTCAATTAGATGGGCTTACTTCCCGAACGTTGGGTAAGTAATCAATTCATTTGTTTTCTCAAAACAGCAACCACGTTGCGAATGTAAAATACACCACAGAGCTGGATCCCCCAGGTTTTGAGCGAGTATTTAAATCCCCTTTGAAAGGAAGATCTTAAATATAAAAATGAATTTTGGGGCCCACTCTAACTTTAAGAATCATTCTGAAGACTCAAAAACATTTTTAAGAATGTTTGGAGTACTGCTGATTTATTAAAATAAATCAGTCCCGATATATTCGAAATATCTGAATATTATTATTTAAATAATATTCTCATAAAGATAATTCTTATTAAAAATATTCGAAGTAGAAGTTTTAAAACTCATACTTGAAATGAATATTAAATAACAAAAGATATACTTATACGAAAGTACTATCTTTATTTGAATAATCGAAAATAAGTTTGATTATCGAAACGTTATTCTTTGATAAAATAAAGAATATTATTAAATAATAAACGGAGTCATAATACCTCGAATGAATATTATAAATAATATTCATTAAATAAAATAAACGGAGTCATACATCCTCAAATGAATATTCAAATAATATTCATTAAATAATATAAACTGAGTCATAAGCCCTCGAATGAATATTCAAAATAATATTCATTTAATAAAATAAAAGTTATCGAATAAACCTTATTCGATTAGTAGTTTTGAAAACTATATCAACATATATATATATATATTTAATATATATATATATATAATATACTCGGGAACATCGACTCCCGGTTTAGAAATATGTTCACCTTTTGATCCTCTATACAAAGGGTAAACTCAAATACCGCTTATCTCTAGCATAGGTATTATGCAACTAATAAGAATTTGAACCAACAGATATATAAATCAAGAATACGAAACAGGCATGCATATATACCATATCACATGCTCCAATATATCGCAAGAATTTGCTAATAACAAATATGCATTTATCACAAGATCATGCATATAAACATATACATCACAACAACAGTTTATACGGGTAGAAAACTTGCCTGAGTGACTGGGGGTAATAAAAGGCCTGGGACGAGTCTGGCAACCTATAAACAACATATAAGTCGCAATTAAACCAAAGTCGCTTATGAATCTATACTGTAACCACTCTAGACTCTAATGCTCGCTTTGCGCTTAACGCTTCACTTAAGTCGCTCGAGTATCCTCGACTCCACCATTTTTAATAAATTAACCATTAAGGGTTTTAAGGCAATTCTTTCGCGAGTGTCTTACCAACTGCCTCATACACTTTACATAAATGATTCATACTCCCATTTAGTCCTTTAAGGTCTTTAACCTATGTTTCAAAGTAAGGCGAGTGATAATGGTTCGGTCGCGAAACACCGTTACTTAAAACGGTCGTTTCTCCTAAACCGTACATCGGAATCAAACGAACTACATATCAAAACGAAGCTCGTAACATGAACTATCTAAACATGGAATTGGTAAAAACATAACAGTGACTTCAAGGGTTCTGATGTTATGAACAAAAGCAGTCTAATGTAAATCGGACATTACGACGGCTATGTTTACGCGATTTCCCAATTTTATACCATCTCAAATCGACCACCAATCAATCCCAATTCATTCATACAACCAACATCCCTCCAAAACACACTACAATAGTCCCAACACCTCAAGTTCTTCTAATTTATGTTATTCTCATCATGAATTTAAACTATACTTAATTCCTTTAACAAATCAACAAGATTCAACATTCATTTCACTACCACTCCAACCCAAACTCTAAACAAACAAGCTTCATGCTTTACATATACTATATCAATCATAACCATTCCTAAATACTCAAAACTAAAGCTAGGGTTTGGAGTTTATACCTTCTTGAAGCTTCTTAACACAACACAAGAGCTTTGAATGCCTAAAGAACCTTGATCCTTGCTTGTATAACCTTAAACTTTCATAAAAATTCAAGAAACTAAAGTTATTTCTTTGAAAGTTACTATTCACCATCTTCTTCCTTGAATTATTGGAAGAGATTGTGAAGGAATTTGAAGCTTAAACTCATGGAATAGCTATATCTATGCATAAGGAGTACTAGATAATTATCTTACCAATTAAGGAAGCTTGGAACTTGAATTTTGAAATTCTTCTTCTTGAAAATGGGGAAAAGTCGAGAGCAAGCTTGGAAGAAAGAGAGATTTTTGTGTTTTTGTGATTTGTTTTGATTTGCCATGGTTGTTTTTGTTTTGATTTTGGTTAATTACCTTATTAACCTTATATTTGTGTAGTTATAAACCAACCACACCTCCTCCCTCCCTATATCATGCTTGCATCACCTTATTGTGTCATCATCTCTTACTTGCCCTCTCCTTATTGGTTGGATGACCTCATCATCCCTAACCTCCTTGATTAACTCTTAATTGTTTTCCTAATGACCGCTGATCTGTTATACGGTTCGCTTAACTTTCGTTCTCGTTTCTCGTTTCTCGTTTGGGGGATCATACCCGGGATCTTATTACCTGGGTTTCCTTAACCTTTCTCATTACATTATAATCCTTTTATGATCCTCTCTTATAATCCTTTATTTTAAATCCTTTTTATCCTGTTACCTTATACTCAATTCTTTCCGTATCTAGTGGATTTTCGGGAAAAATCAAAGTGTTCGGAATTGGATTATGACGACCTTTACATACACTTATATACCATATAGAGTACTAATAAAATCTCAGAATATCAATCAAAGAACCCCTACATAGTGTGGCATGAAAAGTTTTCTCATTCAGCATAATCTGCAAAATCACTATTCATAAGGGTTTCAAAAATTCCAAAATTTGGGGTTATTACACAGCTCATATTTATATGAGTAGTCTGGGGTTGAGCGAGATGGAGCGAAACGCACTCGTTCAGAAATTTGTTAAAAAAAGGAAAGAAAAGAGAAAAAAAGAAGAAAAGGAAAAAAATATATTTAAGTGTTATGTATAATTGATCACGAGTGGGCTCTTTAGTACTCGAGTTATTAAGTTCTTAGGGGACTTTGTGCCTAGTGACCTAAGGCTTTTATAGTCTGGGATCCGCTAACCTAACGCTCGCTACATGGATACTATTGTATAAGTCTTTTGTGGACCTCACTCATTGCACGACCAAATAAGCATATTTGTGTTGTTTTGTTGTGAATAAAAGCGTGAATCCATGTAAACTCCGATATAAGAATTGAAGTGTTATAAGTTACTTTGAGTCTAACTTTTATTCTATTTATAACCTTGTCATTGCTTTGATGAGTAGTGAGTCATGATTATTGATCTAGTTGCGATAATATATCTGTAAGCAATTGCACACACGCACGTCTCTAGTTTGTTGATTGATTTTTGAGGTTTGATTGATCTTTATGCGAATAACTGCATTTGTTGAGATGTTGCTTGTTGATTAGTTTAGTTATTCTATGGGGATCGTTGCATTCATTTAGTTGCATTTATGCATTTTTATTTCTTATTCTTTGAGTCTGTTTATGCTTGAGAACAAGCATCGATTCAAGTTTAGGGGTATGTTGAGTGACATTTATGACACTTTAATACGCTCCGTAAAGCTTTGAATTGGTGTATTTATACTCAAGTTGTTGGTGTTTTAATGTGTTTTCTAGTGTTTTTGCATTTTCAGGCGTTATCCAGGTAATCAGGTAAATTAGCATTATTTTGGTGTTAATTTGGTGTTAAGGTGGTGTTGGAATAAAAGCTCTTGGAAAGGCGGCTCAAATTAGCAAGGAAAAAGAAGAAGTCAGAATTTTCATCAGGAGGTCAGTGCACCCGCGCTGTGATAGCGCGCACCCGCTCCCAAAGTCCAAAAGCTCAGCGCGCCCGCGCTGGTGGCGCGCGCCCGTGCCAGTTCGAGGAAAAATAATTCTGATTCTATTGGACTTTTAATCCATAAGACTTCTACTCTGCATGGGGCTGCTATATATACATAAATAAGCTTATTTTTTAGAGAGAGACATACGAGAGTACAAGAAGAAGGCGTAAGAAGACCGTTTTAGCACAATTCAACCAAGGCGAAGAAGATCTAGTTTTAACTTGTGATTCTTTGTTTAAGTTCTAACGTTGGATGCTAGTTTTCTTATTCTTGAACCTATATTCTTGTTTTGTACTTTTTTTATTATTCGTTTATAAAGACTACGTTTATTATACCACGTTTTCATCAGAACCCACGTTGATGATGAGTCCGATCATGGGATAATCGTTATCGTGGTGTTCTAACGGAGTTATTTATGGATTTCTTTAGTTGATTTATTTCGATGCCTTAATGTGTGGTGATTGTATAATATCCTAGTATTGGTTGTGCATATTCGTTGTAACGCCTGGGAAATATTATGTATTTATTTTTATCAATAAATAATTATTATATGATTTTATGTGAATTTTGGTGAATTATTTGATAATTGATATTAATATTTGGATGTTTATTTCTAATAAAAATGAAGATATTTTAATTTTTAATTATCCAGAATTAAATATAGATAATTTTGGTATTAGAATCGTATCGTCTTTTCAGTTACTTAGCGGCTAAGTAACCTATTTTCGGATCCAAAAGGTAAATGTAATTATCGATTTATTAAACAAATCGAATGTGTGATGATTCGGTCATCTATGTGATGTGTATTATTTATTGTTTGTGATTTATTCGATGCAAAGGTTAATTTTATGATTAATTATCGAGTTGTATGAATTTAATTCATTTTTTTAAATAATTTTATTGAATATTTATTCTTATAAATGCTAAAATTGCTCCTAAAATTATTTTTGTTGTTTTATAATTTTATTTATTATTTTTAGGAGTTCATAAAATTTAGAAATCAATATTTTATTTATTATTTAATTTTAAATGATTTTATGACTCCATTTAATTATAAAATCAATATTTAATTCCAAGATATTTCAAAAATCATGAAAATTTTATTTTTATTAACTTTTAAATATTTCGAGAATTTTAAAATTCTTTGGAAATTTTCTGGCATTTATTTAACCACATGTGTATTTGTTAAATGATTAAATACGGGTCTGATTTGCGTTTCAAAAATGATCTAGAAATTCTAAAAACTTTATTTTGATAACCTCTAAATATTTCGAGATTTTAAAAATTATTTCTGAGAATCTTGAAGTGATTTTACCTGTTAAACGCTCATTAAATTTTGAAATTTCGGTGTCTGAAATCGGAACTATCATAATAAAATACTAAAATAAAACGAGAGAAAAAGGGGCACAGGGTTAAATCGGGTCCAACCCGTTTTCTTTTATCTCTTCGGCCCAGGCCTCTCTCTCTAATTCTCTCCTCAAAATCTCTCTTGTCTCTCCCGATCCTCTCTCTCTCTCGCTCAATCTCTCCCTCTCGACCTCTCCCTCGAACTCTCTCTCTATAGTCTCTCAGATTATATCTCTACATCTCTCACAATTTTTCCTCTGCTTCCCTTCTCTTCACCCCTCTGTTTCGCCGGGTTTGGTAAGTCCGCCGGTCTCCCCTCTTTTTCCGATCGTTACTTGTGTCCGATTGATTTCCCTCGATTCCATGATGACTGATTTTGCTGATATATATGTATATACGTGTATGTATTGTGTCGGCTTGGTTCTATTGCCTGGCATTGCCGCCTCTCGGAAATTTCCGAGAGGTGTGGCGGCGCGTGCGATTGTTATTTGGCGCATGTGTTGCCCGTGGTTCTGTTCGGCTTTTTATTCAGATATATACATGTGTTATTTTGTGTGCTGAATTGTGTGTGTGTGAGTGCTGTGTGTTGTGTGTGTGCGAAGCACCATGTGTGTGTTGTGGGAGGTGGCCGTGAGGCGCGTGCGCTGGTTCCTGTATTTTATTCGGATTATTTTATTCTATTTTCTGATTGAACTTTTACTATTTTCTGCAGAAAAATAATTGACTATCTTAATGAAACAAATATATTTTTCGTGCGGGGAAAATCAGATTTAATCGGTGGAATTCGTGTCGGAAGTCCGTTATAAACGGAAACCCGCGAATTTTACCGCCGTCGGCGATGAGCCTCGGCGAGCCGACGGTGGGCAATGATGATTTTTATCTGAGTCCTACATTTATTTACTAAATAAATTAGTTCGTGATAATAATTATGAAACGAAAATGAATAAAAATACTAGTTTGTAAAATAAATTTCAAAATGAATAAAAATAGTTGATAATCGAATTATATTGGTGATTGGGATTGCGAATGATGGATTAGATTGATTGTTGTATTGTGATTTGACGTCGAAATGATTCGACGGGCAGGCCGATAAGTAGAGGAAACGCTGCCCGATTTTCGGGAAAATTAATTCTGAAAATACGGAAACGTAATCTGTAATTGTCGGAGACATCGAACAAGGATATAATTGAACTTTATAAAACTGACTTGCGTGATGTGACAAGATATTTTGTGAATAATCGATTACCCTATTTTTCAAAACGACAAACATACGTATTTTCCGAAATTAAATACCGAACCGATTTTCGAAGATGTGAACCGTAATTGCTATATGTATTTCGATAATACATATAAATATGAATTCGGTTATGAAATCGTACGGGTTGAATAGAATAGTGATTTGATGTAAGCTTAAGCGATTATCTGAATTAGGGTATTTCAACCCTGTAGGTTTTAGACGGAAGACCCGAGACGTGACATCGGACTAGGAACGATCTAGTGATTAGACGTCGAGATCAACGAAGTTCCAACCAAAGGGTCTGAATGTTGGGATCGTATCGAGAATAGGATAGTAGGTGGATGATAAAGCCGAACGATCTAAGTCGAACCAAAGTCAACCAGTAATAACGGTTAAAGCTTATTGAGGCAAGTATTCTGGATTTTTCTTTTAAAATACTGCAAGTACTCTTGAATTTCTTTTAAATACTGCAAATATTATTCGCTACTATTCTAAGTTCAGAATAGGTAAATGTTTTACATTTCGTTACAATTACTCATATTATGCTTGTTCATTTATTCTTGTTCCTATAATTCAATTGCTCTCTTGAGCAAATACCCATTCGTTCAGGTTATTTGCAAACCCTAATTTGGGATGTTTTGAAATCAAAATGATTTGATATCAAAATACTCTACGGGCTGGATTGTTACTATACGGGCAGGGTTTTACCCAGACCATTAATTATTAGGCCATAGTTGCCTGGGTGCCCCATATGTTGGTTGGGTCTATGCAGTTGGGTATAGATCCGCACTATCTCTTGACTGATCAGCAGGTTATAGTGCATATGTTGGTTTCTAGTGTCCAGTCCAATTTATTGTTGTTCACCATTAATGGCATTCCCACTTGAAATAAAATGTGATTATGGTTTAAAGTTATTCTTTCTTAGCACTCAGTTTCGGGAAATTACAATGTTTCTTAATATATTCGAGGTTCAGATTGTTGCTGCAGCATTAGTTGCTCAGTGATAGTTAGGATCTTGAATGAATTGAGATCTTCTTAATTATTCAACCCGTCCTTATCAGGCTGGTTTAGCAGGCTAAGTCTATGGAAACTTAGTCGATAATGATGGATACTGAATAGTTAGGAATTTCTTGAACGTCGTTTTATGAATAGTTATTGCATCCATTGCTCAATTATGAAATGATACCAGAAGCTATTTTGAAAACACGCTATCTCTAAAGCTCTTACAAAAATGTCATTATGTCCTATGTGATTTATAGCAATGCAAATCAAATTGATTTTAAGTTGACAAAGTATATCCTTTAAATGATTTCGTGTTTCATCCTTCAAAATATTTCAGAGATTTTGTCTGGAAGTTTTCTTTGAAATTAATGTTTAAAACTCAAATTATATACTTGCTGGGCATTTTTGGCTCACTCTTGCTTTGTCAATTCTTATTTCTGCCAGAAACGGATAAGGATAAAAATGAATAGCTTAGATAGACAGCAGAAGTTCGAGAAATCTCCGCTGCGAGAGGTTGAAGAAGTTAGAAGAATATGATTTGAGCATTAGTTCAGAGGTATTTACAATTGTATTTTAGTTGTTGTAAGTTGTAGAAGATTAGATTCTTGTTTCATACCATAACCTGTAAACGATCCGGATTCAAGGGGTTATTTATTTATTTCTTTATTCTATGTAAGGATTGTTTAGTGACACCAAATCTTGACCCCGGATTTGGGGTGTTACAGTTGGTATCAGAGCTGCAGGTTATTGGTCACTGAAATAAGAATAGGTTAGAGTAAGATAGGAATGATAGGTCGTACAGGATAGGAAAGACCCTAGGCATACTCAGGTTAAGTTGAGTTGAGTGCGAATTAGGGTTAGCGGATCCGATCTGGAGTTGCTAAGATAGGATCGTTGAGAAAGTGTAAGGCGAATATCATAACATTTTAGGTATATTGAGTTCTCAGATTATACAATAATGAGGAATCGACGGATCGTTGGAGACGGGGTATGTTACCCTACTTTTCACGTGGTTTTGAAGAATATGCGATCGATTCTTGTGAGAATTGTGTAAGAGAAGTTACGATTTAACTTAGAATTAGGTATTAGGATGAGTTCCACGTCGAGAGCAACCAGTTGATGGAAGCTGATGAAGAACCAACGTTGCATGTTTCGAAGGCACCGCCGTGGTGAGAAGGATCCTATCACTTATTGGAAGCAGCGCGTGGAATGATATCTACCTTCCTAGATATAGGTAAGACCATCAAGAAGGTACGACCCTATCTACATACAGAACATCGAATCACATGCGTGGTTGTAAGCATAACATCAAGGACGATGACAAGAATGTCAAAGATATTACTACATGTCAGCGTTGTGATAGAATTGCGAATAAGATGATTTACGACGGTGAATGAAGTTTCGGCGATTAATCTGTGCGAGCTGAATCCGAGGAAATATAGAAGAGGTATCAAAGTGAAGAGACCCTTATATGGACATTATTTAATTAGACATTTCATTGTTAAACCATAAAAATAACAAGTAATGTATATAGTAATGACGACCAAATATTTGATTTCCAAAACTTTAAAATGAGATTTCGGAAAAGATTTTCTTAATCAACTTTCAGAAGATTTTTGCATGAAATGAGTTTTACAAATTGGTTGTCAAACTACTACTTATGTTCTTGTTATTATAAAGAGAAAATGATCTAAAAAGAAGAATGAAATTAGACTTAGTATTGTTATTCAAAGGGCCAAGTAGACCCATCAGCAGGAAGAAGGTTTAAGGTTGCTGTGAAAAATGAAAGTAAACGTTGTTTAATAAAATCAATAATTGAATCAACGTATTAAAATATTTTTTCCCCACTTTATAAGATTAATAAAATTTAACGAGATTCGTGATTCGAATGGACGGAGGATGATTGAAGGAAATGGCCGAATCTTCTAGATGATTGGAGAAGAATCGTATTTCTATCAATGAAATAGAGGCATTACGTGATCAATGGGTATTTTACACGACATAGATGAAATCTAAAGCCGTGATTTTAACTTCGGAATAACGCGATTAAGATTAAATTATTGAAGCATTTGGTGTGATGGCATTTCCAGGAAGCATTTCGAAGCAGTGATGTGACTTGAATCGTGAACCTGTATCCGCACGATCCTGAAGGCACACGTAAGTGAAGCGTGAAAGGTGATCAGCATTGACATTCTTTCTTCTAGTATGATAACATATGTTCTTCTCGAATTTGAATATGTATGAGCTTCTTCTGTTGATAAATCATATGAGGCGGAAATGAAAGAACATTCTTGTATCCCTTCTGAATTATTGCTTTTCTCAAATTCTTGATTCCTAATTGAGACAACAGTGTTATGATATGACGCTTTGTCGAAATGACGAAGAGTCGGGTGGGACGCCACCTAATCATGTGCTGTATGCCATATAGTATGAAAGACTGGCCATCTTGAGTACGAATATGGTTGTCTCATTCTTCACTCATTTTTCTTCTTTCAATTTTCTGATTTACCAGTTCTCCCAATCGTCTGTGTCATTGTTATTTCTTATTCAATTTTCAATCCAAATCATATTCACAAACTCTCCTCTTGCATTGAGTCTGTTCTCTGACGATTAAAAAAGAAATAGAATAATCCCGTGCGATAGGTAGAAGTACGTGTCGAAAGAGAATACGACTGTAAATCGATAAATGGGGGGACATTTGCGAGCAAAGAAGAATGAATACACCGACAACGTGGTCGTGGCAAGGACATCAAATCTGGAAATTGTACGTGTTACAAGGATCTCATCAGTATGATAGATTACGTTAACGTGATGCACTTCGAATTGGAAGATTGTGATGAGAAATGAATCGTTAGTTAACTGTAATAATTGGATCAGTTACGAAATAAGGAAGTAAAGTTGTGTGCTTCAAACGGAGCAAACGAGTATCGGGACGACGATCAAAGATCAAGGAAATTCTGAACAATGACTCAGACATGCAATTACCGTGTGAAACATCCCTTCGTCGCTGGAAGATACTGTTCGTGAAGACTCAAGATGGAAGAAATCTTAAATGTAATCAAACTTCGAACGTGTTCTTCAAGAAATTGTAAAATTTTCTAATTTGCGTAAATAAGTGATGATGAATCCAATGCTCATACCCGGGTCAGTAATGGAAGTTCGATGCGAAGCCATAAATAGAGATGAAGCAATGGTGACTCGATTGTGAAATTTTTCAAGAAATAATAATCTAACGGTTGAGTTTTTACGAGATTGTGACGGTAATAATGAAGACCATGCGCAGTTATTAAAAGATAAACCGATTAATAATGGTCAGAAATAAATTAATAGAATCATGAAATCAAACCTTAAATTCATTAAGGACAATTCGTAATATTCTACAAAGAATTGAGAAAGGTATGGTTATATTAATCATTGTGGGTTTCAGATCCAATCCCAATTAAAAAGAGATATGCTATACTAGTTAGATGTTGATCAAAGGTGAATTGTGGGAATTGATGATTTGGTTGATGGAAGTGGACGTATATGATTGTGGATGACTTGGTTGATTGATGGTGTCGGCTTGAGTCCGATTGGTAGTCAATGATGTAGGGGAAGTACTGCCCAAATTTTCAGAAATTACCCTATAGTTAAGAACAAAGAAGTATATTGTCATTCTCCTCAACATTCCAGATAATTGCAATCTCGGTTCTTGAGAAAGTTGTTATGACCAAACTGACTTTATGTAATTGGTCTTTGATTCTAGTTAGCTAGTCAGCACTTGGTTTAAGTGATCATTTAAAGGAGTTGATTGATCCACTTTGCCAACTAATGGTTAGTTAAATGGACATCGATTCCAATTAGATTGAGTCAAGCTCTAACATGATTTCCAGCTCCGAAATCAAAGCAATAAGAAATTTGGAAAGTAATGGCATTAACGTAAATTAAAAGGCCTAGCTCAATTAGTGTGATGTTACTGTAATTAGGTGCAAGGTTGATCCAGAAGAATACGCTCTTTTCGATGAATAAGAGGAACATGAAATTACCGGTACATGCTAGTAATAAGAATTCTTTTAAGAACTGAAGGTTCAAGATAAAGAAGAGGGATTATATCATCTGCAATAGCGTTCCAGGATGGACTTGGGTGTATACCCATATTGAATGACAAATTAATGGAAGATTTGAAGGTACGCTTCTTTTGAATGGCGATTGAATGAAAGTTGCTGCAAAATAACGGAAAGTTCGCAAATTCAAGCACCCAATGAAAGACGAAGATTGATGAAGTCCGCATGTGAACTCAGGAAAAAAAGATGATGGTCAGTGAAGAGAAGTCAAACGCACGATCTGTGACACGTCAAGCAAGACTAAGAAAATAGCTACCGAGGAAATTCGATAATTCTGTTAGTAAGAATTTAAATAGTACAAATAAAAGCCTTCATTCCAGTGTGAACTCCAGAAATGACCTATCCAATAATAAACAGAGTAATATTACTAAAAAAAATTCGTTATGTATGGAAAAGATAATGAATAATGAGAATGAAGAACTAATGAACACAAGAAGTGGAATCAAAAGGATGATAAAGAAATTTTATAAAATAATCCAGGATGTACGCAAGGTATGAACGTCAGTTGGGCCAGAATTGATTGAAGTATGAAGTGAAATGTTGATAATTGAGGATGGGAATTTCATTCAAGGAATACGTGTAAATAGGAATGATTAAACCAAGGTATTGATGGCGAACTGCTAAAGAAGAACGTTGCAATGAATCTCAAAATGGAATTCTTTAGAATTAAAGTGAAATCCCGGAGGTTCAAATGAATGCTCTATCAAGATTACCTCAAAGAATGAGGTGAGGATTTCTCGTCGATTACTGCACAGAGTCAAGCTGGTGACAAAAGCCCCATATCATCTAACTCAATATGGATGAAATAATAAGTGAAGAAAAACCTCAGAAATGTGAAATGTAAAGATAAAGAAATAAAAAGTATTTTTCTCTAAGCACAAAAGTGGTTATGGAAAAAGAAAATAGATATATGAGGTTACGCGTCGATTATCAGAAATTGTAAGTTTGAAGGTTAAGTGAACACAATATACCAGGAGTATTGAGATAGAATGATCGTATTTATTGATAACATCCTCGCTAATTCAAGGACTAAGGAAGACCAAGTTGAACGCCTGAAGATATGCTTGCGAAGAGCTGGAAAATAGAAGTTGCATTCTTAGCTTCAAAGATATGAATTCTGGATATAATTGATTATGAACTCCAGGGTGTGGTTAACTACCCAGCAGGAAAAGTCCATTTAGGAACAGATGTTCAAATAGAAAGAAAAAAGTGAATATCATTAAGATTGTTGGGAAATGGTTAAAAGAATTGGAAAAGTTAGGAATTGAAGAATAGATTTTGATCCGTCTTCTGGGTTATGCTGATACTTACTTTGTTGTTGAATATCAAAGGTGGTATTAATGCAGATGATTGATGTTGACTTCAGTATGGAACGATGTGAGCATCAAAGTTCGTATTGATATCTAATTTGATAGGACAACAAAATGAGTATTAGTACCAAGAGACCAGATTTTGAACAAAATTCTAATTCATTCCGTTCCCAATTAATGTACTTTCTTTCAGATATTAGGGGATTCTCGCTTGATGAAGCTACTTGATAGTGATTGAAAAGAAATATAAATATGCTACCAAATGGTGAGTAGATGCAATTGCCGAGATTTTTCTTTTTAACTTTTGAATAGATGTAGAATAATTCGAAGCATCAGACGGCATGAACTCAGGACATCGGGTACAGACGGATAGGAAATGCAAGAAACCGATTAAAGATTGTTGAATACGATTGAAAATGGTCATAGGTCAATTTAACCGAACAGAAAGAGACATGGTAAGTAGAGAAGAGCAGTCAGTGAAAATAGAAATTTCATGAACAGGAACTATTAGAATTGGAAAGAAAATAAGGTTAGTGTAAATTAAGTTAGTCTTTCAAAATAGTGAGATAGACAGAACGATTGTGAATGAGTTGGTCTTGTTGTCACATGTGTAACGAGTTCATAAGATATTCATGTGTGTAGGACTATGAAGAATAATTTAGCTCTCAAGGTGAGAAATAAAATATTGAGTTAGGGGTTGCATGAGCAACTGATAAATTTGATGACGGCAGGAGACCATTAAAACGTGATAAAGTAGTGAGTCCTGAGAAATTTTAAGTAGATACTCGAAATGTATCAGTGTCTGTTCTTTAGCATGATTCTGAGGACAGAATCCTTTTAAGGGGGGAAGGATGTAATGCCTGGGAAATATTATGTATTTATTTTTATCAATAAATAATTATTATATGATTTTATGTGAATTTTGGTGAATTATTTGATAATTGATATTAATATTTGGATGTTTATTTCTGATAAAAATGAAGATATTTTAATTTTTAATTATCCAGAATTAAATATAGATAATTTTGGTATTAGAATCGTATCGTCTTTTCAGTTACTTAGCGGCTAAGTAACCTATTTTCGGATCCAAAAGGTAAATGTAATTATCGATTTATTAAACAAATCGAATGTGTGATGATTCGGTCATCTATGTGATGTGTATTATTTATTGTTTGTGATTTGTTCGATGCAAAGGTTAATTTTATGATTAATTATCGAGTTGTATGAATTTAATTCATTTTTTTAAATAATTTTATTGAATATTTATTCTTATAAATGCTAAAATTGCTCCTAAAATTATTTTTGTTGTTTTATAATTTTATTTATTATTTTTAGGAGTTTATAAAATTTAGAAATCAATATTTTATTAATTATTTAATTTTAAATGATTTTCTGACTCCATTTAATTATAAAATCAATATTTAATTCCAAGATATTTCAAAAATCATGAAATTTTTTTTATTAACTTTTAAATATTTCGAGAATTTTAAAATTCTTTGGAAATTTTCTGGCTTTTATTTAACCACATGTGTATTTGTTAAATGATTAAATGCGGGTCTGATTTGCGTTTCAAAAATGATCTAGAAATTCTAAAAACTTTATTTTGATAACCTCTAAATATTTCGAGATTTTAAAAATTATTTCTGAGAATCTTTAAGTGATTTTACCTGTTAAAAGCTCATTAAATTTTGAAATTTCGGTGTCTGAAATCGGAACTATCGTAATAAAATACTAAAATAAAACGAGAGAAAAAGGGGCACAGGTTTAAATCGGGTCCAACCCGTTTTCTTTTATCTCTTCGGCCCAGGCCTCTCTCTCTAATTCTCTCCTCAAAATCTCTCTTGTCTCTCCCGATCCTCTCTCTCGCTCAATCTCTCCCTCTCGACCTCTCCCTCGAACTCTCTCTCTATAGTCTCTCAGATTATATCTCTACATCTCTCACAATTTTTCCTCTGCTTCCCTTCTCTTCACCCCTCTATTTCGCCGGGTTTGGTAAGTCCGCCGGTCTCCCCTCTTTTTCCGATCGTTACTTGTGTCCGATTGATTTCTCTCGATTCCGTGATGACTGATTTTGCTGATATATATGTATATACGTGTATGTATTGTGTCGGCTTGGTTCTATTGCCTGGAGTTGCCGCCTCTCGGAAATTTCCGAGAGGTGTGGCGGCGCGTGCGATTGTTATTTGGCGCGTGTGTTGCCCGTGGTTCTGTTCGGCTTTTTATTCGGATATATACATGTGTTATTTTGTGTGCTGAATTGTGTGTGTGTCACTGTGTGTGTGAGTGTTGTGTGTTGTGTGTGTGCGAAGCACCATGTGTGTGTTGTGGGAGGTGGCCGTGAGGCGCGTTCGCTGGTTCCTGTGTTTTATTCGGATTGTTTTATTCTATTTTCTGATTGAACTTTTACTATTTTCTGCAGAAAAATAATTGACTATCTTAATGAAACAAATATATTTTTCGTGCGGGGAAAATCATATTTAATCGGTGGAATTCGTCTCGGAAGTCCGTTATAAACGGAAACTCGTGAATTTTACCGTCATCGGGGATGAGCCTCGGCGAGCCGACGGTGGGCAATGATGATTTTTATCTGAATCCTACATTTATTTACTAAATAAATTAGTTCGTGATAATAATTATGAAACGAAAACGAATAAAAATACTAGTTTGTAAAATAAATTTCAAAATGAATAAAAATAGTTGATAATCGAATTATATTGGTGATTGGGATTGCGAATGATGGATTAGATTGATTGTTGTATTGTGATTTGACGTCGAAATGATTCGACGGGCAGGCCGATAAGTAGAGGAAACGCTGCCCGATTTTCGGGAAAATTAATTCTGAAAATACGGAAACGTAACCTGTAATTGTCGGAGACGTCGAACAAGGATATAATTGAACTTTATAAAACTGACTTGCGTGATGTGACAAGATATTTTGTGAATAATCGATTACCCTATTTTTCAAAACGACAAACATACATATTTTCCGAAATTAAATACCGAACCGATTTTCGAAGATGTGAACCGTAATTGCTATATGTATTTCGATAATACATATAAATATGAATTCGGTTATGAAATCGTACGGGTTGAATAGAATAGTGATTTGATGTAAGCTTAAGCGATTATCTGAATTAGGGTATTTCAACCCTGTAGGTTTTAGACGGAAGACCCGAGACGTGACATCGGACTAGGAACGATCTAGTGATTAGACGTCGAGATCAACGAAGTTCCAACCAAAGGGTCTGAATGTTGGGATCGTATCAAGAATAGGATAGTAGGTGGATGATAAAGCCGAACGATCTAAGTCGAACCAAAGTCAACCAGTAATAACGGTTAAAGCTTATTGAGGCAAGTATTCTTGATTTTTCTTTTAAAATACTGCAAGTACTCTTGAATTTCTTTTAAATCCTGCAAATATTATTCGCTACTATTCTAAGTTCAGAATAGTTAAATGTTTTACATTTCGCTGCAATTACTCATATTATGCTTGTTCATTTATTCTTGTTCCTATAATTCAATTGCTCTCTTGAGCAAATACCCATTCGTTCAGGTTATTTGCAAACCCTAATTTGGGATGTTTTGAAATCAAAATGATTTGATATCAAAATACTTTACGGGCTGGATTGTTACTATACGGGCTGGGTTTTACCCAGACCATTAATTATTAGGCCATAGTTGCCTGGGTGCCCCATATGTTGGTTGGGTCTATGCAGTTGGGTATAGATCCGCACTATCTCCTGACTGATCAGCAGGTTATAGTGCATATGTTGGTTTCTAGTGTCCAGTCCAATTTAGTGTTGTTCACCATTAATGGCATTCCCTCTTGAAATAAAATGTGATTATGGTTTAAAGTTATTCTTTCTTAGCACTCAGTTTCGGGAAATTACAATGTTTCTAAATATATTCGAGGTTCAGATTGTTGCTGCAGCATTAGTTGCTCAGTGATAGTTAGGATCTTGAATGAATTGAGATCTTCTTAATTATTCAACCCATCCTTATCAGGCTGGTTTAGCAGGCTAAGTCTATGGAAACTTAGTCGATAATGATGGATACTGAATAGTTAGGAATTTCTTGAACGTCGTTTTATGAATAGTTATTGCATCCATTTCTCAATTATGAAATGATACCAGAAGCTATTTTGAAAACACGCGATCTCTAAAGCTCTTACAAAAATGTCATTATGTCCTATGTGATTTATAGCAATGCAAATCAAATTGATTTTAAGTTGATAAAGTATATCCTTTAAATGATTTCGTGTTTCGTCCTTCAAAATATTTCAGAGATTTTGTCTGGAAGTTTTCTTTGAAATTAATGTTTAAAACTCAAATTATATACTTGCTGGGCATTTTTGGCTCACTCTTGCTTTGTCAATTCTTATTTCTACCAGAAACGGATAAGGATAAAAATGAATAGCTTAGATAGACAGCAGAAGTTCGAGAAATCTCCGCTGCGAGAGGTTGAAGAAGTTAGAAGAATATGATTCGAGCATTAGTTCAGAGGTATTTACAATTGTATTTTAGTTGTTGTAAGTTGTAGAAGATTAGATTCTTGTTTCATACCATAACCTGTAAACGATCCGGATTCAAGGGGTTATTTATTTATTTCTTTATTCTATGTAAGGATTGTTTAGTGACACCAAATCTTGACCCCGGATTTGGGGTGTTACATTCGTCTTATGAGCATCACGAACTTATAAGATAGTGTGTTAATTCTTAATGAAGTGAAAGTGAATTTACGGGTTTAGAACTTGTCATGCTATCATAGGTTCATGTATTATTGTTATGCATGATTCGTAGGTAATTTTAACCATCTTACTTGCCCTATGTAATCATGATAGATAACTTGTGCATTAAACCATTATATTGTCAAATTCTATAGACATATAGGGTCTCAATATAATTGGTGTATATTCAGCTTCTATCTCTTTTGTGGATGTCTGGTAGTATGGTATTCGTCCAACGAAAGTTGGTGTTTATCAGTTTCATGTTATCTGATTAGTGTCATCACCATTACATGCTAAGATTAAGAACGAAAAGGCTATTGAATGAAGTATTTAATGAAGTTAGAATCCCATGTTTGTCATATATATTAATTAAATAATTCTTATTCTCTTAGTTATAATTGTTAGCTTAAGTTAGTTAAAAACAATCCAAATTTGTTAATAGCCTTAGCATTGGATAATAACCATATCATTGTTGCATAGATACATATTCTTAAATTAACTAAAACCAGTCTCTGTGGGAATGAATCTGATTTATATCTTATAATACTTGTGAATGCGTATACTTGCGTGTATTTTAGCGCGTGTTTAGTGACTAACAGTAACCAACACTTAGCTTTATCCCTTAGAGAGAATGGGAAAAGTCTCAGCTTAATAGAATCTTCAGACACTCCATTGAACTTGAAAGTGTCGCATATCTCGATGAAATCCCTGATGTGCATGTTGGGATCTTCTAAAGGAGAACCCCCAAATTGAACTAAATTATTTATCATTTGAATCGTGCTCGACTTAATCTCCAAGGTGTTAGGCGAAATGGCTGGTCTGATAATGCTAGACTGAATATCATTGATCTTAGGCTGAGAATAGTCCATCAAAGCCTTCAGATTCGCTGCTTGATCTCCCATCACAACTAGTTCTTCTTCCTCAACTTTCTCGACTTCTATTTCAAACTCTTCCTGACCTTCTACAACTTCTTCCTCAGCTTGATCCAGTGTTCTCTTGCGAGACCGAGAACGCATATGCATAAACGCTCGCTAAAGTACCTGAAACATGACAAGGAAACAAGTAATTAATAATGTCCGAGTCAATGAAATTTAACGACCACTGATGACAAACACATAAACTAAAAATTAACACCGAGTCCCCAACAGCGGTGCCAAAAACTTGTTAGGACGAAAACACGCGCTAATAATACCCGTAAGTATACGCGTTTGCAAGTAATATAGAATTATTTTTAATTCATTCCCACAGAGACTCTTTTGGTTAACTTTAAGACTTATGCACTTATGCAACAATGGTATGGTTAGTATATAATGCTAAGATGAATAACAATTTGGTTTTTTTTATAACTAAGATATTAACTAACATACAATAACTAAGAGAATAAAGGGTTTATTTACTATATGAGACAAACATGGGATTCTAACTTAATTAAATACTTCATTCAAAGACATTATTCTTAACTTTAGCATGCAATGGTGATGATAACTAATCAGATAACACGAAACTGATAAACGCCAACTTTCATTGTATGAATACCCTACTACCAGACATCTACAAAAGAGATAGAAGCTGAGTAGACACCAAGTATGTTGAGACCCTATATGTCTATAGAATTTGACAACACAAAGGTTTAATGCACAAGTTATCTATCGTGATTACATAGGGAAAGTAAAATGGTTAAAATTACCTACGAATCATGCATAACAAATACATGAACCTATGCTAGCATGGCAAGTTCTAACCACTAAATTCACTATCGCTTCATTAGATATTAACACGCTATCTTATATGTTCGCGACGCACATAAGATGAATAAGCATAACAAATACTAGGATATCATACAATCACCACACACCAAGATATCGAATTAAATTAACTATTGAAATCCATATATAAATCCGTTAGAACCCCACAATAACGATTAGTTCATATCCGAACTCATCATCACCGTGGGTTCCGATGAAAGCATGGTATAATAAACTAGGTCTTTATAACTGAATAATAAACAAAGTACGTAATCCAGAGTAATAGGTTCAACAAATAAGAAAACTAGCATCCAAGATTATAACATAAAACAAAGAATCAGAAGAATAAAATAGATCCTCTTCGCCTTCGTTGAATTATGCTCTACGGTCTTCTCGTCGTCTTCTCCTTAAGCTCTGTTATCAAAAATGTCTTTAAGTTGTCTTTATACAGCAGCCCAATTAATCTAGAAGCCCAGAAAATCCATCTTCTATTTGCAACAGGATTCTGAAATCCCGACCTGGCGCGGCCGCGCGCTACACCAGCGCGGGCGCGCTGCATCTCTGACAACCCGACAGACCTTCTAAAAAAATGAATTGCTTCTGTTATATTGCTGGTTTCTGATGGCGATTAACACACGAACATTCGAGGCACCTTCCTAACACCAATTTAGCATCAAAATAATGCTAAACCTCATCCTTCTTCCAACTATGCCTGAAATGCAAAAACACTATAAAACACATCAAAAAACACAAATAACTTGAGTATAATACACCAATTCGAAGCTTTGCGAAGCGTTATAAGTGGATATAAATGACACTTAACATACAGCCAGAGCTAGGACTTACAAAATGACTACGAAATCTACGGCTCATGATTCCAATATAGTCGCAGGTACGCTTTCTCTTAATTTCGTGCATGTTAATGTTCTGTTTGATTCGGGAGCGTCTAAATCTTTCATATCCCTGGACTGTATGAATAAAATGCAATTAATGTTGGAATACTTAGATGAACCTTTAACCATAGAAGTGGCCAATCAAGATAAGGTACCTGTAAGCCATTCTGCCTTAAGTGTTCCATGGATTGAATGTTTCTATATTAGGAAAGTATTGGCTGCAAGAAGAAAAGAATTGTTATGTATACAACAAACAATGTAAGGATAAGCTATCAAGGACAGAAGCAGGACAAGAAGTTTATCTCAGTACTGCAGGAAATGAAATTGTTAAGGCAAGGATGTGAAGCGTATTTGGCTCATGTGGTGGATACCAAAAAAGAGACACCTACTCTGGGTGAGATCCCAATAGTAAGAGAATATCCTTACGTCTTTCCGAAAGAATTGCCAGGATTACCACATGATCAAGAAATAGAGTTTTCCATTGATTTGATACCAGGAGCAGAACCAGTTTCTAAAGCACCATATCGAATGACTCTAGTGGAAATGAAGGGATTGGCCAAAAAACTTCAAGAACTTTTAGACAAGGGAGTCATCCGACCAAGTGTTTCCCCGTGGGGAGCTCCAGTGTTATTTGTAAAGAAGAAGGATAGAAGTATGAGGTTATTTATTGACTATAGGGAACTGAACAAGTTGACAATTAAGAATAAGTATCCTTTGCCGAGGATTGACAATTTATTTGACCAGCTCAAAGGAGCATGTTATTTTTTAAAGATCGACCTAAAATATGGATACCACCAACTTAAGATCAAGCCTGAAGATATACCTAAAACTGCATTCAGAACAAGGTATTATGAATTCCTAGTGATGTCGTTCGGATTGACCAATGCACCAGCGAATTTTATGGATTTAATAAATCGGGTGTATAAAGAATACTTAGATAAGTTTGTTATTGTATTTATTGATGAAATCCTCATCTATTCAAAGACTCAAGAAGATCACACAACATACCTAAGGATTGCCCTCTAAAAGTTGAGAGAAAAACAACTATACGCGAAGTTTTCCAAGTGTGAGTTTTGGTTGACAGAAGTACAGTTCCTTGGACATGTGGTAAGCAAGGAAGGTATCAAAGTAGACCTTGTGAAGATTGAAGCTGTATCCAAATGGGAACAACCAAAGACTCAGACAGAAGTGTGAAGTTTTATGGGGCTAGCATGATATTATCGAAGATTTGTAAAGGATTTTTCTAAGATTGCAGTTTCGTTAACTAGGCTAACCAGGAAGAACGAGAAATTTATTTGGATGGAGAAATGTGAAGAAAGCTTTCAGGAACTGAAAAAGAGGTTAGTAACAGCTCCAGTATTAGCATTGCCAGATGAGACGGGGAACTTTGTGATATATAACGATGCTTCTTTAAAGGGTTTAGGCTGTAGATTGATGCAACACGATAAATCCATCGCTTATGCCTCCAGACAATTAAAACCTTATGAACAGAAGTATCTAGTCCCTGATGTCGAATTGGAAACGATAGTTTTTGCATTGAAATTGTGGAGACATTATCTGTATGAAAAAAGTGTGATATTTATACTGATCATAAGAGCTTGAAGTATATATTCACTTAGAAGGACTTGAACATGAGACAAAATCAAATACTACGATTGTTCCATTAATTATCACCCAGATAAGGCCAACGTAGTGGCTGATGCCTTGAGCAGAAAAGAGAGGCTGAATATGGTTCAGATTACAGAAGATTTAGCACGAGACTTGGAAATGATGGAAATTGAAGTTCGAGTACCAAGTAAAGGTAAGGAGCAATTGTATGAGATTACGTTTCAACCAGCATTGATGGATAAGATTAAAAAATGTCAAGAAGGAGTTATGGAGCAAGAATTGGATAATCTGACAGGAGAAGAACTGTGTACCCAAAAGGATAACCAAGGTATATTTAGATTTTCTTCCAGAATCTGGATTCCCAATGTGACGGAACTGAAGAATGAAGTTTTACGTGAAGCGCACAACTCTTAGTTTTCTATTCACCCCGGGAGCACTAAAATGTATCAAGATTTAAAGAAGAACTTCTGGTGGCCAGGAATGAAGAAATAAATTGCAAATTGGGTTAGTAAGTGTCACGTGTGCCAGACTGTAAAAGTGGAACACCAAAGGTCGAGCAGATTGTTACAACCCCTAGAGATTCCCAAATGGAAATGGGAAGAGATTGCAATGGATTTCGTAGTAGGATTGCCAAGGACGAAAGCCAATCATGATGCTATTTGGGCAATCATCGACAGATTGACAAAGTCAGCACATTTCCTCCCTATCAACAAAATATATTATTTGGAAAAGTTAGTTAAGTTATACTTGGATGAAATAGTGACCAAGCATGGAGTCCCTGTGTCCATTGTATCAAATCGAGACCCGAGATTTAATTCAAGGTTTTGGACTAAGTTTCAAGAGTATCCAGGAACCAAGATGAATATGAATACCACCTATCATCTCTAGACAGACGGTCAGAGTGAGAGAACCATTCAGATAATAGAAGATATGTTAAGAGTTTGTGCTTTGGATTTTAAGGAAAACTGGGACGAACACTTACCTTTAATTGAATTCTCGTACAACAATAGTTATCATTCCAGCATTGGAATGCCACCTTATGAATCCCTATATGGATGCAAGTGTAGATCACCATTATATTAGGATGAAGTGGGAGAAAAGAAAGTGCTAGGACCTGAGCTAGTTTAGCAAACCAAAGATGCAGTGACATTGATTCAGAAAAGGTTAGAAGCAGCTAAAGATAGACAGAGAAAGAATGATGATTTACATCGGAAAGATATGAACTTTAAAGTAGGATCGTTAGTATTATTGAAAGTATCATCTTGGAAACGATTAATTCGATTTGGTCAGAAAAGTAAGCTCAGCCCAAGGTACATATGACCATTTGAAGTTTTAAATAGAATAGGGAAAGTCGCTTACGAGATAGCGTTGTCGCCGCAGTTACAATATATTCATAATGTGTTCCACATATCCATGTTGAAGCCATATATTCCTGATTCGAATCAAGTTACAGAATACTAACTGATCGAGATTCAACCAGATTTGTCATATGTGGAACAACCAATCCAGATTTTAGATCTTAAAGAGCGAGTCCTTAGAAATAGAAATAAATCAATCCCCATAGTAAAAGTGCTTTGGAGAAATCCTCGAGTAGAATAGTCTACTTGGGAGTTAGAGTCATACATGCTTGATAAATATCCTCATTTGTTTAGTTAAGTCAGATTTTGGGGACAAAATCTTTTTAAGGGGGAAGAATATAACGACTCGTATATTTTGTATTATTTAAAGTGTAATTGAGAAATAATTAATTAAATAAAATACATGTATTGGTCCTGTCAGTCATGTGATGTTTTGTTATTAATTATGTGTGGTTATTGGTTTACAAGAAAATATTTGTATAATTGATTACTGAACTGCATTGTTGTTGTTTCACTTTTAAAAGTGATTTTATGGCAGATTTACTTTTATAAATATTTGGATTGTCTTTAAATTTTTTTTATGATTTTATAATATCAATAATTTTTTTTGGGATTTTATAAAATTTAGAAATCAATATTTAATTGATTATTTATCCCTAAATGATTTTTCTGATTATATTTAATGTTAAATTCGATATTAAATTCAGAAATATTTCAAAAATTATGAAACTCATGTTTTATGAAGTTTGTAATATTCTGAGAATTTTAAAATTATTTCGGAGATTTGTCGGATCAAATTCACCGCACGTTTGTTCGTTAAATCATTAAATTCGGGTATGTTACGCGTTTCGAAAATGGTTTAAAAATTATGAAAATTTTATTTTATCAGTTTTTAATTATTTAGAAAATTTTAAAAGTTTTGGGAATTTTTTGATGAATTTTCATGCGCACCTCGGTTCGTTTAATTGAGAAAAGCGGAACAAAAATCAGGTTGCCAGGTAATACTGGACACGTGTCTCACAGTTATTATATTAGTTGATCCGTGTCTAGTTTTTTTCAGTTTATTTGATACGTGGCAGATGGAAATCGATTATATACATTTCATTTCTTAATTTCTTTTCTTCCTATCTCTAATTTATCTCGTCTCTCTTGGTCGAATCTCTCCCCTTTCTCTCTGTATCTCTCCCTCCCCTCTCCGTTCCCATCTTTTCCCCTATTTTCCTCACGTTTTCATCGATTCTTCTCTGTTTCTCTCCGTTTCCATTCCCGGTTGTTTCGTTACCGCCGCCGCCTAGTTCCGGTGAGGCCTGGTGGTTTCGATTAGCTTCGCTTGATTATATATGTTTACATATATATATATGTGTGTGTGTGTATGTGTGTGTGTTTTGTGTGTGTGTTTTGTGTATGTGTGGCAGTGCGTGGCCGTGTTGGTGGCTATGATTCCCGTGTTCTGTGTTGTCTTCTCTGTTGAGCTTGTTGCAGATTTTTGTTATTGGGCCTGTTGGGCTGTGGTCTGATTTTTTTTTTCTTTTAATTGCAGTTCTTATTGATTCAAAACTTTATGATAATAAATAGTAATTCGTGCATAAATTATTTTGAATAATCGATGAAATTTATTCGGACACCCAAATATTTTCGAGCATCAGTAAATTTTATCGATGTTGACAATGAGCTTCGGTGAGTCAGTGGTGGATGGTGATGATTAATTCTGAGTCCTAATTTACAAAATAAATAAAGTGATTCGTATAATTAGTTTTCGTACGTAAATAGTTATTTAATTATAAAAATCGTATTATGACGTAAATTGTGGAATTGTGATTGTTGGGAATTGGACGTCGGTTATGTTTCGACGGGTAGGCTTATAAATAGAGGAGTCGCTTTCCAAATTTTCTGAAAATTATTTTAAATATGTGAAGCGTACTATATTATATTAAATGTTTCGTTATTGTAAAATATCGTTATGTGGATATATGTATATATGTATATACGTGATATGATTCGGGTTATCGGGTTGGGTTATTTAGGTTCGAGGATATCAAGCATGTCGGTATAACTAATTAGGTTATTCTGTTACTGTAGATCCCAGTCAGAGTTCGCGAGGACTAAAGTCAGTCAACCGCAACTACCCTAGGAATCCCGAGAAATCATCGCAAGGCAAGTACCCCTGACCATTCTTTTATGGTTCAGTACATATGAATAAACTGTTGATATATTTTCGAACAGGAACATAAACATTTTAAGTTACGTCTCCTCTATAGTTATAACTAATTGTTTTAAATCTGTTTTGGGGAAAAAGTAACTTCGAAAAGGCACTTATCTCTGAATGCAAATAATTTTGTGAACAGTTTTACATGTGCTGTTAAATAAACGGTTTTAAACCGAGATAGGTACAAGTGTTTTGAAAACTGGATAAAATGATCAGATATTGGATACTTAGGAGCCAGAGTGGCCTATTGAGCTTGCGTAAATGGCTAACTCGGTTGCGCGCACTACGTAACCGATTAGTCCAGCTGGTCAGAGACCTAGCTAGTCTCTGAGTTCTAGAACAGTTTTATGGGATGGCAGTTGAAGTCGTCTGGTGTTGATAGCCTGATCAGCTGTCTTCACATATCCACTACGTATCTGATCTGGTTTTGTGATTCCCATAACAGAAATAGTGATTTATATAGTTGAATTATAAATGTAAATAACATGCTAAAATTGGACTCTGGTGTTTACATAGCACACAATTACGTTGTTTTATTAAGAGCATGCTAGTCAGTGATATCCAGTTTCATTTAATGTTATTTTGTTTTGACAGAGATTCGAACTGATTTACAGGTTACTATTTTATAGTTATGTTCCTATAACTGTTTGCATTACTATTTTTACTTGATATTCATATGTTGATACTGCTGAGCGATTATATGCTCACTCTTGCAACCCATTATATATATCGCAGATGCCTAGGAAATCACTCAAACCTGGTCAGAACAAAGTCTCGGCCCCTTCCAGTCCTGGCTCCTCTGAGGTAGTTTGTATCAGATCATGTGTGGTCTGATGAGTTGCTGAATAAGTTAGTGTGTCAGACTTTTTAATAAATGGTTTTGCAATAGTGAGTAGCTTAAATCATACTTGAACCTGGATCGGATCTTGGTTCTGGGGTCGTGTTAGTATAATAATAATAATAATCTTGTAGTTGATGTTTGTTGTTTGTTATGTTTGATGACGTCAGCTCCTGACCCCGGGGTTGAGACCGTCACAGAAGTTTCTTTGAAAGGAGCAAGAAAGGGAAGCTTGTTTGTTGCAGACTTATTCTCAGCAAATAAGGATGAAATTTGTTGCTTCCACACCAAGGCATCTGTTGCGCAAAGCAAACTATGGCACAAAAAGCTCTCTCACCTGAATTACAAAGCTATCAATACCCTAGTGAAAAAGGAGTTAGTGAGAGACATGCCAAATCTGGAATTTGATCAAAATGAAGTTTGTGAGACTTGTCAAAAAGGCAAAATAAAAAGGACTAGTCACCAAAGTAAAGCTGTGAATTCTATAAGTGCACCTTTGCAACTTATTCACATGGACCTGTTTGGACTAATTAATGTCTTATCAATTTCAAGGAAGAAATATGCACTTGTGATGGTGGATGACTACTCAAGGTACACATGGGTAGAGTTTATGTATTCAAAGGATGAAACTCTACACATCATTATTGAACACATCAAGAAAATTGAGAAACAGGCTGAAGATCAGAATTATGTGAAAAGATTAAGGAGTGAGAATGGTACATATTTCAGAAATGCAACCTTAACTGAATCTGCAAGGACAAGGGCATTGTTCAAGAGTTTTCAGCAGCAAGGAAACCTCATCAAAATGGGGTAGTTGAAAGAAAGAATAGAACTTTGGTTGAGGCTGCTAGAACAATGCTACAAGATGCCAATTTATCAACAAGTTTTTTGGGAAGAAGCTGTCAACATTGGATGTTATACTACAAACAGATATCTCATCAACAAAAATTTTGGCAAATCACCCTACACAATCTTGTCAAAAAGGAAACCTACTGTGAAGCATCTACATGTGTTTGGAAGTAGGTGCTATGTTCTAAAAGATAACTCTGAATATGTGGGAAAATTTGATTCTAAAGTTTTTGAAGCAATTTTTCTAGGATATTCATTAGACAGGACTGCCTACAAAGTCTATGTGATTGAATAAGAGAAAATTATGGAAAGCACAAATGTGACTTTTGATGATGACAAGTGTCCAGGTTTGGAATACCTTGATAAAAGTGAAGCTAAAGCCCTAAATTTGAAAATATCAATATTGATAGTGATTCTGAAGATGAAGCTGAGGTCAACACAAGCAACAGAGTGAATGAACATTCAACTGAGCAAGTGAATCATGACATAGAAACTCATCTCAAATACCTGAATTTGATAGCACAAACTCATGGGGAGAAAAGAGAAGAAAGCTCTGCAAGTCATGCCACTGGTGAAGAAAATGTAGAAACTTCAAGTCAACAAAATCATAAATAGAAAGTGGGATATAAGTCACATTAGGAAATAAATTATTGGTGATCCAAATGCTGGTCTGAGGATTAGAAGTGCAACTACTAATGAATGTCTATATGCATGCTTTGTTTCACAAATTGAGCCTAAGAAAACTAAGGAAGCTCCACTTGATCCTGACTGGATATCTGATATGCAAGAAGAGCTAAATTAGTTTGAAAGAAACAAAGTTTGGAAGTTGGTTCCTGCACCAAAGAACAGAAGTATAATTGGAACAAAGTGGGTGTACAGGAACAAAATGGAAGAAAATAAAATTATAACAAGAAACAAAGCAAGGTTGGTTGGAAAAGGCTACTCACGGGAAGAAGGAATTGAGTATGATGAAACTTTTGCTCCAGTTGTAAGACTTGAAGCAATATGGATCTTTATGGCATTTGATGCACACTCAAACTTTAAAGTGTATCAAATGGATGTAAAGAGTGCATTCCTCAATGGTGAGTTGGAAGAAGAAGTTTATGTGCAACAACCACCTCGCTTTAAAGATCCAAAATTTCCAGACTTTGTATACAAATTACTCAAGGCTCTCTACGGATTAAAGCAAGCACATAGAACTTGGTATGACACACCGTTAGAATTTCCGCTTAAACATGAATTCACTAGAGGAATAATTGACAAGACTCTCTTCTACAAGCAGCATGGTGGTGATATGATCCTAGTTCAAATCTATGTGAATGATATCATTTTTGGTTCTACTAATGAAAATCTATGTCAAAGATTCTCAAAACTCATGCAGAGTGAATATGATATGAGCATGATAGGGGAATTAAGTTACTTTCTTGGACTTGAAGTCAGTCAAAGGAGTGATAGAATCTTCATCAACCAAACCAAGTATGTTAAAGATTTATTGAAGAAATTTAGAATGATTGATTGTTCACCTACATCAACACCTATGTCTACAGCTACAAAGTTGGATGAAAATAAGAAAGGAAAAAGTACAGACATTTCAGGTTGTAGAGGAATGATTGGATCTTTGTTGTATTTGACTGCTAGTAGACCAAACATTCTGTTTGTAACATGTCTATGTACAAGATTTCAATCCAATCCAAATGTATCATATTTGATCGCTGTGAAGAGAATTTTCAGATACTTATAGGGAACACCAAACTTAGGATTATGGTATCCTAAGGGAACCGGATTTGAAGTTGTTGAATACACAGATGCATATTTTGCTGGATGTCGGGTTGACAGAAAGAGTACTAGTGGAAGCTGTCAATTTCTTGGAAAAAACTTATATCCTGGTATAGCAAGAAACAACAATATATGTCAACTTCCACAGCTGAAGCTGATTATATAGTTGCTAGAAGTTGTTGTGCTCAAGAGCTTTGGATTAGAAATAAGCTAATGGACTATGGCTTAGTTTTGCACAAAATTCAAATTAAGTGTGACAATATTAGTGATATTTCTATTGTTGCTAATCCAGTTAATCATTTTAGAACAAAGTAAATTGATGTAAGATACCATTTTATTAGAGAACATGCTGCAAATGGTACTATTGAGCTTATTTTTGTTCCAACAGAAAAACAATTAGCTGACATTTTCACTAAACCTTTGGATGAAGCAACTTTTACTAGACTTGTTGGTGAAATTGGAATGTTAAATTCTTCATACTAAAGGTAAGAACTCGGCTAATATGTTGCAACAGATTAATTTCTAGTGAATCACAATTAATTTGATTTAATAGGAAATTAAATGGAATATGAGTTATAAATATTTCAGAAATCTCTATATATTTATTTTTCAAAATTCAAATTTAGCTTGGAATTTTTCAAATTCTAAGAAAACTATTTAACTGTTAATTTATATTCTCAATATGTAAAATTAGCATAAGGCAACACAAAAACAACAAAATTATATAGAGAACTGAGTTCTCGATAAGTCTAATTGACTTTTATTAGGAATATGTTGTGTACTTGATGATAAGATTAACAAAACACCTTATTAGATTTAACTTAGTGAAATTGTAGCTCTCAGCGGATGTTTAATTACTGTCCCGATGGATGATCTTCATAGTCCCGACGGATGATAACTGAACATCCATCGAGAGTGTAGCTTATGTAACAATAAGTTTGTAGCACATTTCTGCAAGCAACAATGTGTAGATTCTGTAGGAGTATTTAAGTCATGTTGACTACTAGTTGATATACAGAATAGGGTGACTAATTGTAAATATAAGGTGTCTTGTAATTCTGTATAAATGAAATGGAGTCAAGTGATAGAAAAGGCTCCCGACGGATGGTTCACAAAGTATCCTGATGCACTAGTACAAAAATGACTTTTAGCCACGGTCAAAATAGGCCTTTAGCATCGCTTTTTCAGCGTGGTATATGCAGGGGACGCTAAAGATATATTCTTTTTGCGTCGGGTAATTAGGCGACACTAAAAGTTTTTAGCGTCGGTTAGATGACCGACTCAAATTTGCCATTAACCGACGCTCTTGCTTGGACAATTGCGTCGGTTCAATAAAGTGCTGACGCTGGAAGTTGTAATTAAATACGTCGGTTTATCAAAAAACCAACGCTGAAAGTTAATATTAAAGGCGTCGGTTGTTAAAATTACCGACGCTATATGTTTATGTTAAAGGCGTCGGTCATTGAAAAAGCCGACGCTATATGTGTATGTTATAGGCGTCGGTTGTTCAATAAAACCGACGCCTAAAGTACTGTAAAAAAATAAATATTCTTTTCGTTTTTTTTGATATCCTGAACCTGCTTTTTACAAATACCAGCATTCCCACAAATATAACTGAATAATCAAATTAACTAGGAATCAAATTGAAATTAAAGTAGGTCTCAAGCTATCTTTTCAATTTTTTGCACAATGTTGGACCTCTGGTCCTTTTCTTGGAACTGGACTCTGCATTATCTTTATCTGCATTATCTTTATCCATAGCAATTACCTACAACAATATAAGATAAACAAGTGAGGAAGAAGTAGAAGTATTTTTTTTGATTTCAAAACCTATTGTAGACTTGTAACAGTAAAATGTGTATACAAGTTGTTCTGTAGAAATAATTACCACCCAGGGTATTTCTTCTCCACTCTGTTTGGACATAAGAAAGGTGAGCCAAAATCACAAACACACACACACATGTTTCCGCTTAAAAACACACACATATGTTTCCAAACTTCTTACCTGTAAAAAGGTTCACAACAAACAGAACTATGAGTTTCTGCTTAAAAACATGTGATTTACTGCTAACATATCTCTTAGAATATTATTTCAAGAAACGTGTAATTTTGCTCGTAATTCTAATAGTAATGCAGAAACAAGTCCTAACATCTTTTATCTACATATAACAAAGTACCTGCTATAGATTTGAGTTCTTCCAGTGAAGAAGGCAGTGTAATTAGTCGGTCAGCTTCAGTTCAACAATTTTCTCTTCTCTTTACAGGATGTCCTCTGTATATACTAACTCTAATAGAACATGTTATTCCTTTTGATGATTTTTCCTTCTTAATCTCTTCAGCTGGATCTTCATCCTCCGATTTCTTTACAATCCTTTTGTCCACGACACTGTCAAGCATTCTTATCCGATGGCCTACTTCTCTTTTTTGTAACATTTCATCCAGATTTAAAGAAGACAAAAACTTGTTATTAGATTTATGTACATCTTCAGTGTTGACATCTGCACCATTCATCACAAGAAGCTCAACCATTTCCGAATGGTTTTCCTCCATCGCGATTTGGATAGGTGTTAATCCATGACGATCTTTTGAATCTACAAACAAACTATGCTTCAGGAGTTCTTTCATGACAGCTACATCATTCCTCCTTGACAGCTACATCAATAATTAGAGTGTGATCTTGATACCTATGATTGACACCGAAACTTGAGAAAAGTTATTTTCTCTTAACAGATGAACAAAAATTATAAGCCTGCTAAAAATATCTACCTCTTAGGTGTATGTTACATGCATGCTTGAGGAGTACCAATACACATTCTTTATGCCCCTTTGATGCCGCAATATGCTGATGCACAATAGAGAAAGTGAAACAGATTTCATATTTGAATGGCAGATATGTGTATCCTTACTTGGGATTGTGTTTGCAGTCTATAGTTATAAACTAGTAAGTATAATTATTTTACGAGTGGTGTTCTTCCCTTTGAATCTCCTATGTCGGGGTCTAATCTTGCCTTGAGAAGTTCGTCAAGGAAAGCAGCATTTCCTGTGCCGACAACTGTTAATAAGTTGATCGACATATTAGGATCATCATCTTCTTGATTCCCACTATCCACTATCAAGTCCCCTATATTCAACTCTTTCAGCCTTTTATGATGCTGAAAATTAATCGCACACAGTAATTTAGTCTTAGTCATTCATTTTAATATGGTGCAGTTTATGTTCATCTGTGATGATTTTATTTTCAAACACTTACTTTAGGAACTACTTAAATATCTAATTTATTGTAGGATGGATGGGAGAAGATCAATTATATATTTGAGAGAATTTTCTCCTCTCTGAAGGAGTTTGAAACAATATTGAAGCTGAACATATGACAAAATTACCTAAAGGAAGTTTTTGAGAATGGCAACATAGTCTTCTGGTTTACTTTGCATTGCTTCAATAAGAGCATTAGTTTTCATCTTCAAGAGCTGCGAAAGAGTCTTGGTTCGATATGTAACAGCTTGTGGCCTGCAGCACAGTGCACCTATTTCTCCAAACATATCTCCAGGTTGCAAAATCCCAACAATTTCCTCTTTCTGGTCCATCTCAGAGTGATCAATTAATTCCACTTCCCCTGACACTATTATATAAACATCATCAGGTGCTTCATTCTGCAATATCACATCCTCTCTAGGTGGTATATATTCAGCCTTCATATCCACAGCCTGATGAAAAATAGACAATGTCATTACATTAAATACCTGTCTTACATTATATACACTTCCTGTGTTAGACAGTTTTAAATTATTTAATCAGATAAAAATAGTGTCATATGCACATGAGAATCAAGAAGTCCAATGATACTGTCATTTCTGAACTTTATGAGGTTGGGAAACTTATGAAGTAAAGCTAGTAAAAGGCGCATATTTTAATCACGTGAAAAAGCATATGTCGATGATCATACCAAGAGCAAGAGAGTTTCCCTTGATACATTTTAGAAAAGATAGACCCTCTGGACGGTTGGAATAAACAAATGCTGACTAATGCTTTTGATAATGGTTTTTGGTAGTTGTTCAATCAGTTGCTGCTGGTTCAAGCTCTCAGCCTTGAATCTCAAGCACATATAAGCTAGTATCTGCTCCCTGAGTCTGACCGGCAAGTGGTTTCTGCTCACAAAGTTTGACGCTACTTCAATGTTATTCCTCTGCAAAACAAGCACACGAAAATTTCCTGAATTCTGAACTTGATTTAAGCCTAGACAACTAGACTCATAACATCTTGCGATGCAAAATAAAAGTAATAAAAAGGAGGCTTACAAATTCCATGGTACGACTAGTGCCTTCAACGACTAAATTTGTCATATTACCAATAATGTAAGCTGTTAAGCCAAGGTTGATGAGCATGTACACGGCTGATTATTGTGTACATGTGTGTGTGTGTTTGCCAATAATGTAAGCTGTTAAATTCGATGCATCAACATCGCTCTTAGCTACAAGTTTCAATGTCCCAAAGCTGATTGAAGATAAAATTATAAAGTTTGTCTTGTTCTTAGTATTCATACTTAACTACTGAGATGAAGAAGAATTTAAAATTTTATATATGTTTCCGGTTAAGAGAGCAACTGATTCTAAATAACAGAGCAACTCATTTTACTACCAGAAATAAAGCAGTATTAATCAAGATCAACACAAAAAGTCACAAGTAATGCTAACACATATCACAAAAAATAAAAGGAAGATATAATCAATTTAGGCCACACTTGCACTTTAAATTTTATAAACCAACAAATTTATGTATTAAATTAATATCCTTGGTGAACCAAGATTAGCAAACACAGTAAATTTAATCTAATTATGTTATACAAATGCATGGCAATAAATTTAGAGAAAATAAGCTGAACTAAAATAATAACAAATCTCAAAATTTATATTGTTAATGAAAATAAATAAATTAAAAAATGAAAATAAAAAATGAGAGGGAGAGAAGAAGGAGAGACAGACCGGGAGAGAGGGAGGAGATTACCGATTACAGTGAAGCAAGGCTAACACAGGAGAAGATATGAATTCAATTAGGTAAATAGGCTGTGAAAATGAGAAAAATATAATATGAGCGTGTATATACGTATATATAGGGGAGTGCTAGAGAGGGAGAGTGCGAGAGAGAGGAAGAGTGCGAGAGAGAGGGAGAGTGCGGGAGAGAGAGACCTGAGAAGGATGTGCGGAAGTTTCAAGCTCTTCAATCGGGAACTATCACAGAGAAGATATAGATGTAGGGCACCGTGGAGAGAAATTAATTTGGGGATGAACTACTAACTATAGGATGGATTGTAAACCACATGATATAATGAGTATGTTTTTTTAATTTATTAATAAAAGCTGCCATATAGAGTATATATACGTCGGGTATATAATTGTCGATGAAAAAGAGTAATTAGTGTTTAAAAATTAATTGAAAAGTTGAAGTAGCCAACTAATTTGAAACAAATTTTTTTTCATAAAAGTGGACATTTATTTTTGAAACGGAGTAAACAAAATTCAATATTGTGTGAATATCAACAGTATAGAAATATTATTACTTTTATTTTATTTAACATTTCGATATAAAAAAACAAAAAAAAATTATTTTTGGAAGTCTTTTAACTTTAGCAAATATATCATAACTCAAATTAAAAAAGATTGTGAGATACATATGATAAATAGATAAATATGTGAATAAACAATAATTATACAAAAATAAAAAATTTAAAAGAACACCTTCAGTGTCGTGACATCCCTGGTCCAATTAATTTTTTACTCTAATACTTTTAGCGTCGGTTAAATTAAAGCCCGTAGCATAAAGCAGAAATTTATAGCGTCGGCCAACTAGAAGCCCGTAGCACAAAGCATACTTTTTACCGTCGGTTGTAAACGGCGACGCCATAAATACTTTTAAGCGACGGTTACTTACAGAACCGACGCTATTAAAACTTTTAGCGTCGGTTAAATTAATAACTGACACCAAATGTCGTGCACATATACCTATTTGCATCGGTCAATCTTGCAACCGACGCAGGAAATACCTTTAGGCGTCGGTTCTTTAAAGAACCGACGCTAAAACTACGTTGCAGAAAGTACTTTTTGTACTAGTGTATTTCAACAGAATTCTTGAGCATACAGAAATTTATACACCCTGGAATACCCTATCACATCAAAGATTTATACCCTGTATTATCATTGAACCATTGTTCATTAGATACTTGATTCTTCATCAGGCTTGAAGTCGTTCTTCATATTTACATCTTGATATACACTAGTGATACCTGTGAAATGTTTTATGCTCTGAGATAAATGCTTTATCAATGTTAATCATGATTCTGTTTTTATTGAATTACAATGGTTATCATATTGAATTGTTTAGAATTGGATAGTTTTATAAATGTGGACCAGATTCGTGGTCGGACCAGATTCGTGGTCATGATAGGCCAATGTGTGCCTTGGATCTAGTATATAGAGCAAAGCTGGGAGCCTTACTCAGGGTTAGTACGTGACTGATCAACAACCTAACCTTGGTTTTTTTTAAAAAAATGAAAAGAGAATATCCAATTCTAATCATTGCTTATCCAGATACTTGATTCTTCTGAATCATTTTAATTGATCATTGTTGAACCTCAGTTATTACTATTGTGACTTGCGGAGCTAGTTTGCTCACTCTTGCAAATCCGTCTATGTTTTACAGTTGAAAAGGTAATTGTTGGTAACAAGGATTTTCAGTCCAGTGTGCAAGCTAGGATCCCAGGATAAGATGGACCGAGTTAGCAGAAGTTTTATAGTGTAGATGAGTTATGTAAGATTGTAAGAATTATATCATTATCAGCTGTAAGTTGAACTAGTAAGGATTTGGTACGATGTAATAAAAATTAAGGTTGTGGTTTGTTTTCATACTTTAACCTGTTACGATCCGTGGTTGTGTAAAGAAGGGTCAATGCATATAATATTTTATATATAGGTTAATATATTGTGTGTGTTTATATTGTGAACCCCAAATTTCTGACCCGGGTTTGGAGGGCGTCACAACAGTAGCCTTATCTCTTTTATTGATCGTCCTTGAATGAATATCGATATTCATATGCGAACGCTGTTTTGGGAAATCATACCGCAAACACCATGGGTAATACTACAAACACTACCTGAACTTCTCAACCCGGTTCACAATCTCCTTCAGAAAATATCGATAACAATTCTCATCCACTCTACCTTCACAACAATGATCAACTAGGAATGATTCTTATCTCGAAAAAGCTTTTAGGTTCTGAAAATTACGCTTCTTGGAAACGATCTATGCAGATCACTTTATCAGCCAAAAACAAGTTTTTATAGTCAATGGTGACTTCGTTGCCCCTGATACGTCTTTACCTCTATTTGTCCATTGGAAACGTGTAAATGACGTGGTAATTATGTGGATTCTGAACACAGCCTCCGACGAACTAGGTAATAGCATGAATTACATGGGTAGTGCTTTAACTGTTTGGAATGAGCTTAGTGAAAGGTTTTCTGCAGTCAGTGGTCATAAATACTATGAGACGCAATGTGACTTGTTCAAATTAGAACAAGGCAATGACTCTGTTGAGTTTTATTTCCATAAGTTGAAAGGTTATTGGGATGAAATTCGAGCTCTAGAGCCTACAGTTAAGTGTACTTGTGGTGCTATTAAGTACTGGGAGTTGCAACTTGAGAAAACTAAGCTTATACAGTTTCTAATGGGTCTTCATTCGAGTTACACTGCTGCTCGAGGACAGTTGTTGATGATGTCCCCTTGGCCTACCGTTAACCAAGCGTTTATGCTCTTAAAACAAGAGGAGAAATAGAGGCAAAATCAGACTTCCACGTCTTCTCCAATTGCTATGATGGTGAATGTTACTAAGCCTCCTCCTACCTCTTACATTTCTAACATATTCAGTGATAGGAGTCCACATCCTATGCAGGAATGCTCCCACTGCCACATTAGGGTTCACACGAGAGAAAAATGCTACAAACTAGTGGGATACCCTCCTGATCATCCTTATCATCCAAATAATAAAGAAAAACACCATTTTACTGCAAACAATAACAAGACTGTTCCCCATACTATTAAACTACAAGCTATGCAAGTCTCAAGTCTACCACAATTATCTGACTCCTCTGATCATCATCACATCTAAGATGGATGCACTACTACTGCAGATGAATTCGATTATGCAATGTCTCAACAAAGGGGGTTTAAACTCTGCTAACGTCTCACAGTCACAGCCTACGGCAAGTCACTATATTCTTGCTACTCATATAGCAGGTACAATCTTTTCCTTTTCCTCATCAGTCAATCTTTCTTCACATGCTTGGGTCCTTGACACAGAGGCCACCAATCATATGAGTTGTGATATTAGTTTGATGCATAATGTGACTGCACTTTCTATTCCTTTAAGTATCAAATTTCCTAATGGAGCAGATGCCATAGTCACACACATGGGCTCAGTTTTTCTGCACCCTTTGTCTATAGTCATAAATGAAGTTCTTTATAACCCATACTTCACTTTTAACTTACATGTAGGTAAACTTTCTGATCAACTTCATTCAGCCATATTGTTCACTTCAATTGATTATTATCTGCAGCACCAATACCTGAGGAAGGGATTGGTTCTTGGTAACATCATTGGAGGTCTTTATCAGCTTCTTAATGTCCCTGTCAAACCTGTGATTGCTGCTGTCTCATAAAATGTTTTTGATTCTTCAATATGGCATAGACGTCTAGGCCATATCTTCTCTCGGTTTTGAGTAAAATTCATGTTTTAGATAAATCTTGTACTTCTAAAAAAGTTGTTCACTCTTCTTGTAGTATTTGTCCACTTGCAAAATAGTGTAAACTACATTTTCAATTGAGTACTTCTCATGATGCTCAGCCTTTTAAGCTCGTTCATTGTGATGTTTGGGGTCCATATAGGACCCCTACCTACACAGGTTGCAAGTATTTTTTACCCCTTATAGATGATTATACAAGGGCTTTATAGACAATCTTGTTACTAACCTAACAATATGTAGTTCAATCCATTAAGGATCTCTTTGCTTATACAACCACCCATTTTAAAACTATTATTCAGTGTCTTCGCACGGATAATGGTGGTGAGTTCGTTAATAAAAATTATCATCTTTTTACTACATCATTGTACTACTCACCATACAACCTTTCCTTACACTCCCCAGCAAAATGGGAGGGTCGAACGCAAACGCGAAAATTTACTAGAAATGTCACGAGCTCTTATGTTTCAAGCTCGTCTACCCATTCCTTTTTAGGACAAATGTATTCTTGCCTCAGCATATCTTATCAACTAAATGCCTACTATTTTTCTGGGATTTGCAATGTCATGAAAAACTTCTTAATAAAATGCCTTGCTATGATTACCTAATGGTTTTCGGTTTCCTAGCACATATGTCTGTTCATAGTTCTGATAAGTTTTCACCCAGGTCCACTCGTATGATTTTTGTTGGTTATTCTGTCACTCAGAAAGGGTACAAGCTTTTTGATCCATTAACACATCAATTTCATGTGTTGACATGTCACTTTTGTTGAGGACCAATTTCCTTTTGTTACTGATTCGTTTATATCAGTGCCACCGTTTATATCAGTGCCACCGCCTTTTACTCCCCCTGACTCTACTGAAAAATGACTATTGACATAAGATCAGCCATAACAAGTAGTATCATATTGTGAAAGAGACGATTATTCACAAATGCTTACAGATCGTACGGATTCATGCGATAATCATCAAAAAACTTACAGATCGCGAAGAAAAATACGAAGATGATGCAATAGAATGGAAATGCGAAAACAATTGCCCTGATACCATCTAGAGATCGTAACAATTGGTATAGTAAAGAGGAGATCTACTAGTAACAATATATATTTGAACCTAGAGAAAATGAACTAATTAGCCAACTAGTGTTCTCTCGGCTACTATATACAAGTGGGGAGAATAACAGAATTCTATTATGATAAGTACGTGTAATGTGATGTGATAAAATGATCTTGACTGATAAGTGAATCTTGATCTTGACTGATAAGCACTCTAGATGGATGATATCTATAATAGGTTGGAGTAGAAATAATTGTCATGCTCCATTCATCTAATTTTTGAATGATGATTTTCAATCGCACTAATATTGGTTTTTGTAAATTGTAATATTTGTATGTGGTTGAATACTTTTCTGATGGTATGGTTCATAGAGTATTTTAACCATTTCAGTTTACACTGGCTTTATAATGTTTTCATGCTGGTGTCAATAGTTTTATTCTCGGCCAACTAGAAGGTGTGTCCCATATCATACATTATACTACTCATACGCTCTGTTATAGAAATCGGCCGATTTTTCAAAAATCGCCGATAAATTGCTCAAAAATCGGTTAAAAATATTGATCCGATTTGACCGATTTCCGATAAATCGTAAATCAGTACTCAACCGAATAATTTCGATTTCCAAAATCTGTAACACAGTTATAGGGCGTTATCTACATAGTACTTTGCCAGCATATCACTCGAGAGACATATATGTAGATAGATAAAGATAGTCATCTTGATAAGAGACATATATTATATACATATATATGAACAGCGGATCAAGGAATTAATTTCTGGGGGACATTGATTATAATTTGTGAATATATCCTTATATTTTTTAATTGGTGGGGGCACTTTCATATATCTTTTAAAACTTTTAATGGCGAAAAACCGTAAAATTGTATATTAGGAAGGAACACGTGTCCCGTGCTCCTTACTGAATCCTCCATTGGACACACCCGCATTGTGTGTTGTGTCCTTATAAATTAGCCAGTTTGGCTGTGCTAAAGACGTCAACAGGGAAGCATGCTTTCTGATATTTCTAATCTTTGTAGTACTGGGGGCATGCTGGAAAAGCGAATATTGGAGATCCATATCCAGCTGTATATGTACACAATATGTTGCAAGTTGAAAAAAGTGAAAGCTTCATGCTTTAGCATTGCTGATTACAAAACAACCGACACAGGTTTCACTTCTGACTTCAAGAAAAATTACAGAGAGAAAAATCAAAACTAAAGTTGCAATACACTCTTCTTCAACTCCAACAACTTGAAATTTACTACTAAAACAAGTACAGAACATCACACCAGACCATTGATGGTATGTGTGTATGTGAACCTCCTATACAGGGCTCAACAAACAGACAACACTTGCGGGTAAAAAAGGATTAAATCATTTGATCAGGGTCAAAAACCACCCTTCTCAATAATTGATCATCAGGTGATGATACATTATATGTCAGCCCCGTTGGCTCCGCTTATTTCAGCAGGCTCATTATACTGCATATGTAAAACTTATAGTAATTAGTTAAACTGTTAAAGTGAAATTAGTAAGTAGTCAACACTAGGGGGGTGTAATGTTGTAGAATCAGAATTGTTTGCCAGTAAAGGTCTGACCAAAACCCCAATTAGAAGGAACCACATTGTTAGAGATGACGGAGCGTCCATCACTTGTTTTGACATTGAAAGAGAGTGCTTGACCATTTAGGTAAGAGTTGCTCTGCCAATTTTGGCCCCAGTTGCGTGACAATTGTTGCCAGTTATTACTTGTTGAGCCTTTGACAGACACCGAAACAACATCACCAGCACCACCAACATTAGTTATTAGCACTAGGTTGAAGTACGAGTGGCCATTGATAGTGAATCTTATTCCGCCACTCTTTCTGCAAGCTACCCTGCCAAGTTAAAAATGAATAATAAATCTAGATTAGTCTCAACTGGCAATATGATTATTTAGTTGGGTGTTTGGAAACTAATTAAGCATGTAAAGTAAGCAATACCTTCTGTATTGAACAGGGACAATTCCTGCTTTATATTGAGCAATGCGTTGGAAGATGGGCTGGGAGAGATCAAAATGCTGCAAGGGAGGGTTACACCACCCTCCATCGTTATTAGGAAGTGCACTGGGTGGACAAAAATTTGTTGCAGTGACAACAATGGATCCTGAGAGGCACCACTTACCGGCATTTACGCATTTGATTTCAAAGCAAGCTCCGCAGGTCATGCCATTATTGAACAGAGCAGTGCTTAGTGCAGCTGTGTTAGTTCCATAACCTTGACTGTACAAATTTCCGTACCCGCAAGCTCCTCCTGCTATAAAAGCACACCAAAATGTTATAAGAAATGAACATTTCTACAGAAAAATGAATCAATAGTGAACAATTGAAATGCGGAGCAAATGTGTAATTACAAACATACCCATTGTACCAGAAGCATCACCACCTCCATAAAAGGTAGCATGAGCACTAGACCACTGTCCGTAAGCATTTTAGTGTGGCTAAAGATAACATTGTGAAGAAAGTGAGTGCATAGTGTTCCATTGTGCTTACGAATGGAATTATAACCTGACTCTTCGAGAATGCTACAACTTTGAATATATCGAGAGAGAGAGAGAGAGTAGTTTGAAGAACAAGGTTTAGAAATGCAAGTGCATTTATAGATTGCAAGAACATGGATTTAGATCATATTTTATTGCAACCGAGGCAAATGGGGGGTAGTAGTAGTTATTGGTTTGTGGCAAACCTTGTTAACATCTTCATTTGCATATTTTTAGGAAACCGTTACCCTTCACATGCTGTACCTGTGTATGACTTTATATGTAACTTGCCCACTTGTTTATGAGTGGATAGGGTTATGCAATCAGCGGTTGACCCATTGAGACAGCAAGTATAGGTTCAACAGATTAGCAGGAGCTTTGCAGCTGAAATTATTGCTCTTAGGAAGGTCCTTGAGTTTGTTTAACACGTGAATTAGTGCATGCATATCTCTTTCATTTCTAAGTTCTTGTAAATACAAAGGGGTTCATATGGTTGGTACCAGTTGATGTACGACTTGAAACCTTTGAAACATGTGCATTTTGTCAACTTTGAGGCAGGGGTACTCTTAGTACGGGTAGTTAATAAGCAAGTGAATACCGTTTTGTCCTACTTTTTTAGTATTTATTAGCAGTCAGATAGTCAACATTAACTAACACGTCATTTGAGTAATTTATTTTGTTTCTTTAGCAACTTACTAACATGTTTACATGTGTTGATTGCTGATTAGTCGCCCTAGATGCTGAAAAATAACACCAGAAGATTCACAGACGTAAAGTCACCGTGATTATTCATGGTTTTAACAATCATTCGAATGTAGTCGTATATAACTGATTGACTTGGTTGCGCTGCATGTGGGGATGGTGGATGGAATTAATGATACGCATGTGAGCGAGCTGATTAATGCTCATAACAAATCTCACTTGCCTAATTTACTTGCTAAAACACTTTTGAACAACTTACTTCCTTAAAACACGCATGCGCGCCAAAAGTGCTTATTTGGACTTAAACTTTAAATCAGAATAATATAAAAATTCAACTTTCACTTTTATCAATAATTATTGTATTTTTTTATATTTATGCCAGAAGAAGTTCAAAGTAACATAAAAATTATATTGAATTATTTTATTAAGTCGTGCATCGCCGTGGCCTTCTAAAATAATGTTTCATTTTTTTATATTTGTTTTCGATCTTAATCATTCTGAAATTATGGATAATAAATAAATATAATAAATCAAAACGTTTAAAAGGCCGTTCTCTCACTTAGCAAAAAAAAAAAAAAAGGCCGTTCTCTCGTTAAACATGTTTATTTTAATAAGTCGCTCTCTAATTATTCATAAATTCAATATCATAAAATTATATTATTAATTATTCAGTAATCAATGTTATATTTTTTCCAATTTAATAATATAAAACTTTGAGAAAATTATAAATATAAATTGAAACGATACAAGAGGAGTCAGACACGGGACTTGACCACTGTGAAGTCGCTATCACTAGCTACCAACTATGTAAATTTCTTACTAACTACCGACTATGTAAATTCTCTTAGTCGTCGATAATTACTAGATTAGTTGTTGGTGGGTTAATGTGGTTAGTCGTTGATATTGTAGCTTCATTTAACAGTTAATATCTTACTTAACTTGATCATAATACATGACATCGATTATTTACAATTAGCCACCATTTTCTATATATTCATTGAGTCAACATTACTTCTTAATTAATAACATTATTATTTATTGTAAAGTTATCACAGAAAATATTAAAGAACACCCCTGTGTTTGTCCATCACGGAATATAAGTAAACCTGATAATACGACGTGAACATGATACGAAATGACACGAATAATTAGTATTTTGATTCGAAAATTTGGTACACAAATAAGAAAAAATAAGAATATATTAGTGTTGAGTTTGGGTTTCCGATCTAGGTACACGACACGGAACGAAAGTACACGGAATAAATAAATAATTAAATTTTTAAAAATATATAATATACATATAATATATATCAGATGTGAATTTACCTATTCTAAATAACATATACATAATTGTAAGTACTAAATTATATTTTATTATTTCTTGAGTATGTGTGAGTACTTCATTATTTCATTTTTAGACTTGTGCATTCATGGTTTTTAAGATATTTGTTATCGGTAAACTAAATTTGTTAATTTTTTTTAAAACATTTAATGGTTGTTATGGATTAAAAACTAATATAATAATTGTTGTATTTATTACTAAGGAACGTGAGTTTCGAGGCTCGATTTGACTGCTCTTGGTATAGGAGACTTGGTGGTCAAGTCTCTGAATTAGGATAGACTTAGGAGTCCTAAGAAGTAGGAAGCTGATTCCTTATCCCATGAGGTTCCTTGGAGGTCAATCTATAAGGATTTGTATCCCCACTAGGACTTATCTTAATAGCTGTTTTCTCCCTTATTAATTAATTACGAAATTAATAAATAATCAGGGTTTTGGGCCTTCTTTGTTCCATCAGGCCTGATCAATGTGTTAACCTTTCTGGTCTGAATATCATACATCTTCTTATTGGGCCTAGCAGCCCACACCTTGTATAATCAATGTAATATTTAATTATACAATCAGGATTTATTTATCCCTATCATTTGCCCCCAACTTTTCGGAAACATTGATTAGGTTTCGCATAAGTTAAGTCTATTCATTCCCTTACAGGGTTTCGTTTTTGCGTAAAGTGTGGAACGACCTACACATTTACAACGATTTTTCATTTATTCCTTTTATTCAGGAATTATCTTAATTTCCGGGAATTTTTCCCTTAATTCTGGGATTTTCCCTAATTTTCTGGATTTTCCCTTAATTTCTGGGATTTATCCTTAATTTTCTGGATTTTCCCTTAATTTCTGAAAATACCAACATTTTTCAGAAAATATTTTAAGGAATTTCCTTATTTTTCTGTAATTTCCAGGAATTTTTCCTTTTTTTCTTCCCCCTTTTTTCCTTTTTCTTTCCTTTCTTTTTTTTCTTTATATAGATTTCGACCAGGAATCCTGTTTGACCAGGATCCTGGTCGAATTACCCCTCAGTATGCCCTGGTCGACAGGATTTCGAGCAGGGTACATTCGATCAGAAATCCTGGTCGAATTTCGGCCAGGATTTCCTCCCTTCGGTCAGGATTCTACTTCGATCAGGATTTTCTTCCTTCGGCCAGGATTCTATTTCGATCAGGATTTTCTTCCTCGGCCAGGATTCTATTTCGATCAGGATTTTCTTCCTTCGGCCAGGAGTCTATTTCGATCAAGATTTTCGGCCAGGATCTCCACTTTTGACCGAATTATCCCCTTTTTGGTTGCCCAGGTCGACGCAAATTCGGGCTCGAGGATTTCGATCATGAATCCTTCACAATTTCTGGTCGAATTGGTCCCGGTCCTGGTCGAATTAAGGCCATTTTTTACCCCTGATCGACAGGGTTTCGACCTCAGGTCATTCGACCAGGATTCTTCGTGTTTTCTGGTCGAACAGGTCAGGAATATATACATTTTTTTTAAAATATAGTGGGCCTTATCCCTGGGCCTCCAACTTTAATTATATAGACCCTTTTCTGGGCTCGTTTCTTATTGGGCATTTTTTCCACAGGCCTTTTTAACTGGGCCCCTAGTTCTGGGCTTTTAATTTAATTTGGGCTAACATTTTGGGCTCAAACTCAGGCCCATTGTTTTTAGCTGGGTTTAGGCTCAAATTTCTGACTTTCCAGAACTTCTATGGCTCTCTCTGGATTCTTCCAGAAATTTCCATATATATTATTTAATTTAAATTTCGTTTCTGGATCCTTCCAGAACATTCTTTTCTTGGGCCCAAATGGGCTTTTCTAGGCCCAACTAGCCTTCTTTGTGCCTATATAAGAGTGGGATGAGAGAGTGGAATCCTCACACCTCTCATTTCATCTCCATTCCTCTTCCCAAATACCTTCTCTTCACACTTCTCTTCCTTTAGTTTTTTGGCACTCCTCCTTTCAAGACTTTCAGGTTTTCTAGGCTTCACTAATGGCTGACAAGAATTTCGAAAGAGCGGCGAAGATAGCCTCGGCTTCAAAACGAGGTAAGGATATCGAGATCCATTCTTCGTACATGTCTTTAATCGATATGATTAACACTAGGGTGGATGAATATCCCTCTACTGCACATCTCGATTCTTTTAATCATTGTAATACTGGCACAACATTGATTTCGATAAACTAAATGCACGTTATAATGTCCTTCCTCCTCTTAGATTAGTTCCAGTTTTGGTGGTGACCGTATTTGCCACTGGAAACCCGACACTCTCTTATTTATACAGATGCCCTTAATGCTGGGCTTAGGTTTCCTTTCCATCCTTTCCTCTCTCTTTAGCTGATTTACAAATCAACCCATGTCAGCTTCTTCCAAACGCTTGGAGGAACATTTATATTTTATGGTCTGCTGCCTTAGGGAGGGTTTTCCCCTTTCTATAGCTGTTTTTAGGAAGGTCTTTCAGTGCTATATAGCTCTTCCAGTATTTGTGGTTGGGTCTATGTTAAGCAAAGGCCCAAAAGTAAACATATCTTTAACAACGCCTCCATTCCGATAACAACCAAAATTGGAGGAATAGTTTCGTTGGGTACGTTGGGAGAATGGCGACTGGGGTACACTCTTCCGATTTCCTTTGGGAAGGTAGTGATGGTAGCCTCAAATCCATCACTTAACTCCCGAGGAAACTGTTATTTATAATGGGCTTACTCAGGACGACGGACTACTACAGCTGGACTATGAGAGGAGTTTCTCATTCACGTGGGACTATCCTCTGTATTCAACAGGGTATTTTATTCCCTTCTCGATTTATTTCATTTCATGCATTATTAACACCACTTATTTTATTTTTTGCCTATTTTGCAGCGCTAAGGAGATCAACGAGGACAATGTACTCCTGTTGAAGAGACTGCTAGGATGAAAAAAGCTCGCCTTGCAGGCCTGGACACTCGAGGAAAGGCACGGAGCCTAGCTTCTGAGGACACACAATGAGCCTATGGGGGAGG